>NC_088243.1:89921474-90098974 GCF_036934945.1 Oncorhynchus masou masou | reverse complement strand
CTCTCCACTACTGTTCCATCGATGTGGATAGGGGGGGTGTTCCCTCTGCTGTTTCCTGAAGTCCACAATCATCTCCTTAGTTTTGTTGACGTTGAGTGTGAGGTTATTGTCCTGACACCACACTCCGAGGGCCCTCACCTCCTCCCTGTAGGGTGTAGGGTGCTGTTTGGGAGGGAATAGGGCCCAGCCTGTGAGGGGATGTAGTGTCTGCAGATCAACCCAAATGGAAACGCTCGTTCTCTCGTTTCTCCCTCCTTTTTTTGTTTTTGTGAGAAAGTACACTACATGTCCAAATGTAACCCCCAACCCTGCTCGTCCAACATCTCATTCCAAATTCATGTGCGTTAATAGGGAGTTGGTACCCCCCTTGCTGCTATAACAGCCTCCCGTCTTCTGGGAAGGCTTTCCACTAGATGTAGGAACATTGCTGCTATAACAGCCTCCACTCTTCTGGGAAGGCTTTCCACTAGATGTAGGAACATTGCTGCTACAACAGCCTCCACTCTTCTGGGAAGGCTTTCCACTAGATGTAGGAACATTGCTGCTATAACAGCCTCCACTCTTCTGGGAAGGCTTTCCACTAGATGTTGGAACATTGCTGCTATAACAGCCTCCACTCTTCTGGGAAGGCTTTCCACTAGATGTTGGAACATTGCTGCTATAACAGCCTCCACTCCTCTGGGAAGGCTTTCCACTAGATGTTGGAACATTGCTGCTATAACAGCCTCCAGGGCTCTGTGCAGGCCAGTCAAGTTCTTCCACACCGATCTCGATAAACCAGTTCTGTATGGACCTCGCTTTGTGCAAAGGGGGCGTTGTCATGCTGAAACAGGAAAGGACCTTCCACAAAGTTGGAGGAACAGAATTGTCTAGAATGTCATTGCTGTAGCGTTAAGATTTCCCTTCACTGGAACTAAGGGGCCCTAACCGTGAAAAACAGCCCCAGACCATTATTCCTCCTCCACCAAACTTTACAGTGGTCACTATGCATTGGGGCAGGTAGCGTTCTCCTGGCATCTGCCAAACCCAGATTTGTCTGTTGGACTGTCAGATGGTGATTCGTGTTTCCAGAGAACGTGTTTCCACTGCTCTAGAGACCAATGGCGGCGATCTTTACACCAGTCCAGCCGACGCTTGGCATTGCGCTTGTTGATCTACATTTACATTTAAGTCATTTGGCAGACGCTCTTATCCAGAGCGACTTACAAATTGGTGAATTCACCTTATGACATCCAGTGGAACAGCCACTTTACAATAGTGCATCTAAATCATTTAAGGGGGGGGGTGAGAAGGATTACTTTATCCTATCCTAGGTATTCCTTAAAGAGGTGGGGTTTCTGGTGTCTCCGGAAGGTGGTGATTGACTCCGCTGTCCTGGCGTCGTGAGGTAGTTTGTTCCACCATTGGGGGGCCAGAGCAGCGAACAGTTTTGACTGGGCTGAGCGGGAACTGTACTTCCTCAGTGGTAGGGAGGCGAGCAGGCCAGAGGTGGATGAACGCAGTGCCCTTGTTTGGGTGTAGGGCCTGATCAGAGCCTGGAGGTACTGCGGTGCCGTTCCCCTCACAGCTCCGTAGGCAAGCACCATGGTCTTGTAGCGGATGCGAGCTTCAACTGGAAGCCAGTGGAGAGAGCGGAGGAGCGGGGTGACGTGAGAGAACTTGGGAAGGTTGAACACCAGACGGGCTGCGGCGTTCTGGGTGAGTTGTAGGGGTTTAATGGCACAGGCAGGGAGCCCAGCCAACAGCGAGTTGCAGTAATCCAGACGGGAGATGACAAGTGCCTGGATTAGGACCTGCGCCGCTTCCTGTGTGAGGCAGGGTCGTACTCTGCGGATGTTGTAGAGCATGAACCTACAGGAACGGGCCACCGCCTTGATGTTAGTTGAGAACGACAGGGTGTTGTCCAGGATCACGCCAAGGTTCTTAGCGCTCTGGGAGGAGGACACAATGGAGTTCTCAACCGTGATGGCGAGATCATGGAACGGGCAGTCCTTCCCCGGGAGGAAGAGCAGCTCCGTCTTGCCGAGGTTCAGCTTGAGGTGGTGATCTGTCATCCACACTGATATGTCTGCCAGACATGCAGAGATGCGATTCGCCACCTGGTCATCAGAAGGGGGAAAGGAGAAGATTAATTGTGTGTCGTCTGCATAGCAATGATAGGAGAGACCATGTGAGGTTATGACAGAGCCAAGTGACTTGGTGTATAGCGAGAATAGGAGAGGGCCTAGAACAGAGCCCTGGGGGACACCAGTGGTGAGAGCGCGTGGTGAGGAGACAGATTCTCGCCACGCCACCTGGTAGGAGCGACCTGTCAGGTAGGACGCAATCCAAGCGTGGGCCGCGCCGGAGATGCCCAACTCGGAGAGGGTGGAGAGGAGGATCTGATGGTTCACAGTATCGAAGGCAGCCGATAGGTCTAGAAGGATGAGAGCAGAGGAGAGAGAGTTAGCTTTAGCGGTGCGGAGCGCCTCCGTGATACAGAGAAGAACAGTCTCAGTTGAATGACTAGTCTTGAAACCTGACTGATTTGGATCAAGAAGGTCATTCTGAGAGAGATAGCGGGAGAGCTGGCCAAGGACGGCACGTTCAAGAGTTTTGGAGAGAAAAGAAAGAAGGGATACTGGTCTGTAGTTGTTGACATCGGAGGGATCGAGTGTAGGTTTTTTCAGAAGGGGTGCAACTCTCGCTCTCTTGAAGACGGAAGGGACGTAGCCAGCGGTCAGGGATGAGTTGATGAGCGAGGTGAGGTAAGGGAGAAGGTCTCCGGAAATGGTCTGGAGAAGAGAGGAGGGGATAGGGTCAAGCGGGCAGGTTGTTGGGCGGCCGGCCATCACAAGAAGCGAGATTTCATCTGGAGAGAGAGGGAGAAAGAGGTCAGAGCACAGGGTAGGGCAGTGTGAGCAGAACCAGCGGTGTCGTTTGACTTAGCAAACGAGGATCGGATGTCGTCGACCTTCTTTTCAAAATGGTTGACGCAGTCATCTGCAGAGAGGGAGGAGGGGGGGGGGGGAGGAGGATTCAGGAGGGAGGAGAAGGTGGCAAAGAGCTTCCTAGGGTTAGAGGCACATGCTTGGAATTTAGAGTGGTAGAAAGTGGCTTTAGCAGCAGAGACAGAGGAGGAAAATGTAGAGAGGAGGGAGTGAAAGGATGCCAAGTCCGCAGGGAGGCGAGTTTTCTTCCATTTCCGCTCGGCTGCCCGGAGCCCTGTTCTGTGAGCTCGCAATGAGTCGTCGAGCCACGGAGCGGGAGGGGAGGACCGAGCCGGCCTGGAGGATAGGGGACATAGAGAGTCAAAGGATGCAGAAAGGGAAGAGAGGAGGGTTGAGGAGGCAGAATCAGGAGATAGGTTGGAGAAGGTTTGAGCAGAGGGAAGAGATGATAGGATGGAAGAGGAGAGAGTAGCGGGGGAGAGAGAGCGAAGGTTGGGACGGCGCGATACCATCCGAGTAGGGGCAGTGTGGGAAGTGTTGGATGAGAGCGAGAGGGAAAAGGATACAAGGTAGTGGTCGGAGACTTGGAGGGGAGTTGCAATGAGGTTAGTGGAAGAACAGCATCTAGTAAAGATGAGGTCGAGCATATTGCCTGCCTTGTGAGTAGGGGGGGGAAGGTGAGAGGGTGAGGTCAAAAGAGGAGAGGAGTGGAAAGGAGGAGGCAGAGAGGAATGAGTCAAGGGTAGACGTGGGGAGGTTAAAGTCGCCCAGGACTGTGAGAGGTGAGCCGTCCTCAGGAAAGGAGCTTATCAAGGCATCAAGCTCATTGATGAACTCTCCGAGGGAACCTGGAGGGCGATAAATGATAAGGATGTTAAGCTTGAAAGGGCTGGTAACTGTGACAGCATGGAATTCAAAGGAGGCGATAGACAGATGGGTAAGGGGAGAAAGAGAGAATGACCACTTGGGAGAGATGAGGATCCCGGTGCCACCACCCCGCTGACCAGAAGCTCTCGGGGTGTGCGAGAACACGTGGGCGGACGAAGAGAGAGCAGTAGGAGTAGCAGTGTTATCTGTGGTGATCCATGTTTCCGTCAGTGCCAAGAAGTCGAGGGACTGGAGGGAGGCATAGGCTGAGATGAACTCTGCCTTGTTGGCCGCAGATCGGCAGTTCCAGAGGCTACCGGAGACCTGGAACTCCACGTGGGTCGTGCGCGCTGGGACCACCAGATTAGGGTGGCCGCGGCCACGCGGTGTGGAGCGTTTGTATGGTCTGTGCAGAGAGGAGAGATCAGGGATAGATAGACACATAGTTGACAGGCTACAGAAGAGGCTACGCTAATGCAAAGGAGATTGGAATGACAAGTGGACTACACGTCTCGAATGTTTCAGAAAGTTAAGCTACGTAGCAAGAATCTTATTGACTAAAATGTTTGAAATGATACAGTACTGCTGGAGTAGGCTAGCTGGCAGTGGCTGCGTTGTTGACACTACACTAATCAAGTCGTTCCGTTGAGTGAATAGTTTCTACAGTGCTGCTATTCGGGGGCTAGCTGGCTAGCTAGCAGTGTTGATTACGTTACGTTAAAAGAACGACAATAGCTGGCTAGCTAACCTAGAAAATCGCTCTAGACTACACAATTGTCTATGATGCAAAGACGGCTATGTAGCTAGCTAGCTACGATCAAACAAATCAAACCGTTGTGCTGTAATGAAGTGAAATGAAAATGTGATACTACCTGTGGAGCGAAGCGGAATGTAGACCGGGTTGTTGAAGTTCTATTCGTTAGACGTTGGCTAGCTGTTGGCTAGCTAGCTAGCAGTATCTCCTACGTTAAGGACGACAAATAGCTGGCTAGCTAACCTCGGTAAATGAAGATAATCACTCTAAGTCTACACATTCTAAACTACACAATTATCTTGGATACGAAGACAGCAAAGACAACTATGTAGCTAGGTAACACTACACTAATCAAGTCGTTCAGTTGAGTGTAATAGTTTCTACAGTGCTGGTAGACGGTGGACGTTAGCTAGCTGCTGGGCAGATAGCAGTGTAGACTACGTTAGGACGACGAAATACGATAATTACGCAATTATCTTTGATACAAAGACGGCTATGTAGCTAGCTAAGGAGAGATTGCTAAGATTAGACAAATCAAACCGTTGTACCGTTGTACTATAATGAAATGTAATGAAAAGTTATACTACCTGCGGACCGAAGTGTAGATGCGACCGCTCGCTCCAACCCGGAACCGGAACAATGATCTCAGGATTGTGTGCGGCTGCTAGGCAACCCATTTCATGAAGCTCCTGACAAACAGTTCTTGTGTTGCCGTTTCCAGAGGCAGTTGGAACTCGGTAGAGACAGAAGTGGCAGAAGACTCAGCACTCGGCCGTCTTGTTCTGTGAGCTTGTGTTGACTACCACTTTGAGGCTGAGCCGTTGTTTCTCCTAGACGTTTTCGCTTTACAATTGACCAGGGCAGCTCTAGCAGGGCCAGCTGATGAAACTGAGGAGTATTACTGTCTGTAATAAAGCCGTTTTGTGGGAGAATCTCTGATTGGCTGCGTCCGGTCATGTGAAAACCATAGAATGGGGCCCAATGAATGCGGTTCAATTGACTGGATTTCCTAATGAACTGTAATTTAGTAAAATCGTTGACATTGTTTCGTTGCGTGCGGTTGTTTATGTTTAACTATAGCATGTAAACCAATTTCCTGCAATTCTATGCATTTTTACCATGGATAAATCGGTGTTATTTTGTTCTAGCATAATAACTAAATGAATACTGCGAAATGAATTGTTTTGGGAATTTTTATTCCCGGTCTAGGTTTTATTTTGGTGATTTTGTTAGTTCTCAAAGATTATATTGTTGACAGGAAATGATGGGAACGTTGTCTTTTCTACATATTTATTTGCTTATACAGTTCGGACATAAGCGACACCCACTTTAAACGTTCCTCTGAAGGATTACAACAGCAGGAAGAAGTCTCTGCCATGTCCTGCTAATGCTAATGCTAATTGGGAGCTAACATGGCTGCCATAGAATGTTGTCACGTAATTGTATCATAATGCTGAAACCACATTGGCCCAACTATAAATACATGACTCTGGTACTTTCCATCTTAACTCTTCTCTAGTGCCAGGCCCAACAGAAAAGCTTCTACTTTCTCTATCAGAAGGAGTCTGTCCAAAAATGGAACCATTCATTTATAATGCACTACTTTAGACCAGAGCCTGTAGGGGTTTCTTCTGTGTATTTCAGGACACCAGTAAAGCACATTTTTACTGGGGGGGGGGGGGGGGGTGAAAAAAATATTCAATTAACTTTATTGGCAAAAGGCGAGAGTTGAAGTTGTGCCCTGTTTATGACAACCAAATGAACAATCTGAGATTTTGTTTCCATCTGAAACCCTGAGATCAAATCTTCTAGGTTTGTTTTGGGGGTCAGCAGCGTTTAATCTGATCCAATCCTGGATTACAAGGCTTCCGGGACTGAATTCAATCAAACACACAGGATAACATGTCAACAGCTTTAAAGCTTTACAGCCATATTTACAAAGGGACAAGAGGGAGTGTCAAGATGTGTTACTGGTAGCGGTGGTCGGTAGTGACCCCAGATGACAGCGGTGGTCGGTAGTGACCCCAGATGACAGCGGTGGTCGGTAGTGACCCCAGATGACAGCGGTGGTCGGTAGTGACCCCAGATGACAGCGGTGGTCGGTAGTGACCCCAGATGACAGCGGTGGTCGGTAGTGACCCCAGATGACAGCGGTGGTCGGTAGTGACCTCAGATGACAGCGGTGGTCGGTAGTGACCTCAGATGACAGCGGTGGTCGGTAGTGACCCCAGATGACAGCGGTGGTCGGTAGTGACCCCAGATGACAGCGGTGGTCGGTAGTGACCCCAGATGACAGCGGTGGTCGGTAGTGACCCCAGATGACAGCGGTGGTCGGTAGTGACCCCAGATGACAGCGGTGGTCGGTAGTGACCCCAGATGACAGCGGTGGTCGGTAGTGACCCCAGATGGTAGAAGAAAAAAAAAAGTCCAATATCTTAACTTGTCTGCCGACATGCAAAACATTTAGTTAACAACGGACTAATGAAAAAAAAAATACCACCACTAATTAGTCCTCTTCCTGTATGTTCCTGTGCCCCCCCCCTGTGCCCTGCTATGAGGTATGGGACTTCATCCACCTCCCGAGGAGTTCAGTTGGTCCATATAAACTACATGTGAGATTCCTCCTTTTAGCCCAGGTAGTACAGACCCAGCCAAGGGAGTCTGATCTGCACTGAGTCCAAGTTGGCTACAGTTTTGTCTGGCTCTCTTTCTCTCTCTCTCTCTCTCTCTCTCTCTCTCTCTCTCTGTCTGCAGTGCCAACGAATAGAACATGGGGTGGAGTGTGTTATGTCTGCATGCCAAGGCTTTGGCCCTACGGACTTATGAATATGGATGACATCTGTTTCACATTCGTATTGGTCCGCAGTTAGAATTCTCCTTTGTGTGGGTACTATGTTAGTATTTTTGGGGGATCTGACAGACAAGGACATGAGTATGCATGCTCCTCTCTCTCCTCTCCAGCTGTGTAATAGCTTTACTTACAACTGTCATGCCGTATGTGATCTCTTCTGTCTCGACAGGTTCCTCTCGGGTCTCTTCTGTCTAGACGGGTTCCTCTCGGGTCTCTTCTGTCTAGACGGGTTCCTCTCGGGTCTCTTCTGTCTCGACGGGTTCCTCTCGGGTCTCTTCTGTCTCGACGGGTTCCTCTCGGGTCTCTTCTGTCTCGACGGGTTCCTCTCGGGTCTCTTCTGTCTAGACGGGTTCCTCTCGGGTCTCTTCTGTCTAGACGGGTTCCTCTCGGGTCTCTTCTGTCTAGACGGGTTCCTCTCGGGTCTCTTCTGTCTAGACGGGTTCCTCTCGGGTCTCTTCTGTCTAGACGGGTTCCTCTCGGGTCTCTTCTGTCTAGACGGGTTCCTCTCGGGTCTCTTCTGTCTAGACGGGTTCCTCTCGGGTCTCTTCTGTCTAGACGGGTTCCTCTCGGGTCTCTTCTGTCTCGACGGGTTCCTCTCGGGTCTCTTCTGTCTCGACGGGTTCCTCTCGGGTCTCTTCTGTCTAGTCGGGGAGGGACAGGGTTCCTCTCGGGTCTCTTCTGTCTAGACCTCACAAAAAACACTTCATTATTGTGTCTGGTAGATTAGTGTCAGAGAAGACCTTATTCCAAATGTTGTCCATATTAAGCCTTGTAGCTGCTACCACCTTAATGCATTAGGTTTCAGCCCTGTAGCTGCTACCACCTTAATGCATTAGGTTTCAGCCCTGTAGCTGCTACCACCTTAATGCATTGGGTTTCAGCCCTGTTGCTGCTACCACCTTAATGAATTAGGTTTCAGCCCTGTTGCTGCTACCACCTTAATGAATTAGGTTTCAGCCCTGTAGCTGCTACCACCTTAATGCGTTAGGTTTCAGCCCTGTAGCTGCTACCACCTTAATGCATTAGGTTTCAGCCCTGTAGCTGCTACCACCTTAATGCATTAGGTTTCAGCCCTGTAGCTGCTACCACCTTAATGCATTAGGTTTCAGCCCTGTAGCTGCTACCACCTTAATGCATTAGGTTTCAGCCCTGTAGCTGCTACCACCTTAATGCATTAGGTTTCAGCCCTGTAGCTGCTACCACCTTAATGCATTACTTTTCAGCCCTGTAGCTGCTACCACCTTAATGCATTAGGTTTCAGCCCTGTAGCTGCTACCACCTTAATGCATTAGGTTTCAGCCCTGTAGCTGCTACCACCTTAATGCATTAGGTTTCAGCCCTGTAGCTGCTACCACCTTAATGCATTAGGTTTCAGCCCTGTAGCTGCTACCACCTTAATGAATTAGGTTTCAGCCCTGTAGCTGCTACCACCTTAATGAATTAGGTTTCAGCCCTGTAGCTGCTACCACCTTAATGCGTTAGGTTTCAGCCCTGTAGCTGCTACCACCTTAATGCATTAGGTTTCAGCCCTGTAGCTGCTACCACCTTAATGCATTAGGTTTCAGCCCTGTAGCTGCTACCACCTTAATGCATTAGGTTTCAGCCCTGTAGCTGCTACCACCTTAATGCATTAGGTTTCAGCCCTGTAGCTGCTACCACCTTAATGCATTAGGTTTCAGCCCTGTAGCTGCTACCACCTTAATGCATTAGGTTTCAGCCCTGTAGCTGCTACCACCTTAATGCATTAGGTTTCAGCCCTGTAGCTGCTACCACCTTAATGCATTAGGTTTCAGCCCTGTAGCTGCTACCACCTTAATGCATTAGGTTTCAGCCCTGTAGCTGCTACCACCTTAATGCATTAGGTTTCAGCCCTGTAGCTGCTACCACCTTAATGCGTTAGGTTTCAGCCTTGTTGCTGCTACCACCTTAATGCGTTAGGTTTCAGCCCTGTTGCTGCTACCACCTTAATGCATTAGGTTTCAGCCCTGTAGCTGCTACCACCTTAATGCATTAGGTTTCAGCCCTGTAGCTGCTACCACCTTAATGCATTAGGTTTCAGCCCTGTAGCTGCTACCACCTTAATGCATTAGGTTTCAGCCCTGTAGCTGCTACCACCTTAATGCATTAGGTTTCAGCCCTGTAGCTGCTACCACCTTAATGCATTAGGTTTCAGCCCTGTAGCTGCTACCACCTTAATGCGTTAGGTTTCAGCCCTGTTGCTGCTACCACCTTAATGCATTAGGTTTCAGCCCTGTAGCTGCTACCACCTTAATGCATTAGGTTTCAGCCCTGTAGCTGCTACCACCTTAATGCATTAGGTTTCAGCCCTGTAGCTGCTACCACCTTAATGCGTTAGGTTTCAGCCCTGTAGCTGCTACCACCTTAATGCGTTAGGTTTCAGCCCTGTAGCTGCTACCACCTTAATGCATTAGGTTTCAGCCCTGTTGCTGCTACCACCTTAATGCATTAGGTTTCAGCCCTGTAGCTGCTACCACCTTAATGCATTAGGTTTCAGCCCTGTAGCTGCTACCACCTTAATGCGTTAGGTTTCAGCCCTGTAGCTGCTACCACCTTAATGCGTTAGGTTTCAGCCCTGTAGCTGCTACCACCTTAATGCATTAGGTTTCAGCCCTGTAGCTGCTACCACCTTAATGCATTGGGTTTCAGCCCTGTAGCTGCTACCACCTTAATGCATTGGGTTTCAGCCCTGTAGCTGCTACCACCTTAATGCATTAGGTTTCAGCCCTGTAGCTGCTACCACCTTAATGCATTAGGTTTCAGCCCTGTAGCTGCTACCACCTTAATGCATTAGGTTTCAGCCCTGTAGCTGCTACCACCTTAATGCATTAGGTTTCACCCCCCCCCCCCCCAACTGTCCCCTGGGAGGAGTCCAGTGAAGGACCTCTTCACCCCCTCAACTGTCCCCTGGGAGGAGTCCAGTGGAGGACCTCATCTAGTGTAGCTTGTCTTACCCACAGCTTTCTGTACCCTACCCATTGGAAAGGGATGATGGGAAATCATTATTTTTGCGTGCAAGTCGACAGGCGAGAGATGAAGCGGTTTATTCTTTTGAAAGGAGACGATGTCGACTACAGAATGCAGTCCAGTATATTTTGTAGAATTTACTTGCTGATAACAAGGGCTAATCCAAGACAGCTCACGCTGTTGTCAACCTGAACCCTCCTCCAATCCATCTATCCAATAACACAAACAGGAAGTACCAGTGGACACACACAAACAGGAAGTGGCCCATTCTAACTTGATCTTTCACGCGCCCTCCCTCCCTCCCTCCCTATATATATTAACAAGTCATAACAAAAACAGTTGACGCTGCTAGCAATGTTGCTGAGGTTCAAGCTATGTATTAGTGTTATTGGTAAATGTGTGAGTTTACTTGTTATAATATGGCCAAAGTGTTAGTTTCCTGACGAGGTCCATCAGGAGTACTAGCGTTTCACAATGAAATGCTTCACTCACTCACTCACACAAATAGTCAAACGCTCACACACTGGCCCCATAGGGTCACCATCAGAACACACACACACACTCTGGCCCCATAGCGTCACCATCAGGACACACACACACACTCTGGCCCCATAGGGTCACCATCAGGACACACACACACACACTGGCCCCATAGGGTCACCATCAGGACACACACACACACACTGGCCCCATAGGGTCACCATCAGGACACACACACACACACACACTGGCCCCATAGGGTCACCATCAGGACACACACACACACACACACACACACACTGGCCCCATAGGGTCACCATCAGGACACACACACACACACACACACACACTGGCCCCATAGGGTCACCATCAGGACACACACACACACTGGCCCCATAGGGTCACCATCAGGACACAAACACACACACACACACACACACACACACACACACACACACTGGCCCCATAGGGTCACCATCAGGACACACACACACACTGGCCCCATAGGGTCACCATCAGGACACACACACACACACACACACACACACACACACACACACACACACACACACACACACACACACACACACACACACACACACACACACACACACACACTCTGGCCCCATAGCGTCACCATCAGGACACAAACACACACACACACTGGCCCCATAGGGTCACCATCAGGACACAAACACACACACACACACACTCTGGCCCCATAGCGTCACCATCAGGACACAAACACACACACACACACACACACACACACACTGGCCCCATAGGGTCACCATCAGGACACACACACACACACACACACTGGCCCCATAGGGTCACCATCAGGACACACACACACACACACACACACTCTGACCCCATAGGGTCACCATCAGGACACACACACACACACACACACACACACACACACACACACACACACACACACACACACACACACACACACACACACACACACACACACACTCTGGCCCCATAGCGTCACCATCAGGACACACACACACACACACACACACACACTCTGGCCCCATAGCGTCACCATCAGGACACACACACACACACACACTGGCCCCATAGGGTCACCACCAGGACACACACACACACACACACACACACACACACACTGGCCCCATAGGGTCACCATCAGGACACAAACACACACACACACACTGGCCCCATAGGGTCACCATCAGGACACACACACACACACACACACACACACACTGGCCCCATAGGGTCACCATCAGGACACAAACACACACACACACACACACACACACACACACTGGCCCCATAGCGTCACCATCAGGACACAAACACACACACACACTGGCCCCATAGCGTCACCATCAGGACACAAACACACACACACACACACAGGCCCCATAGCGTCACCATCAGGACACAAACACACACACACACACAGGCCCCATAGCGTCACCATCAGGACACTAACACACACACACACTGGCCCCATAGGGTCACCATAGGACACATCACCCTTTAGGATGAGCTGCTTCTGTACTTGTTAAATATTCAAAGTCAATCTGATCTTCAAATATGTGTAAGTATTTTGAGCAATTTTTTTATTTTGTTGACGATGTTGACCACTACCATATTTGGTATGTAATATCTATGATATTCTTTTTCAAAGGCAACATTTTCCAAGACTGTGGCTGAAACAAAATGGTCGCTATAAGGCAATGAGCTCCCATAAATGGTGTTCCTGCCCGACAGAACCAAACTCTACAGCTTAGCTATACTCTCATCCCTGAGCATGTGTGGCAAATATGTCTCTCGGTCTGATTGACTGAGAGAGAACATATGCCTGTTATAGCGCCACGATCATGAAGATGTTCCTCATGTTTCGTACACTCGATGTACTTCCGTTCTCGCTGTGTGGACGTCGTCGTCGTCGATGCTCTTATTACTGACGCCATTGACGGAGGTGGAATACTCCTATCGGATGAATCGCGGAACATATTCCGGTCTGTGCTAGCAAAACAGTCCCGTAGCTTAGCAACCGCTTCATCGGACCACTTCCTGTTTGTGTGTGTGTCCACTGGTACTTCCTGGTTTGTGTGTCTCCACTGGTACTTCCTGGTTTGTGTGTGTCCACTGGTACTTCCTGGTTTGTGTGTGACCACTGGCACTTCCTGGTTTGTGTGTGTCCACTGGTACTTCCTGGTTTGTGTGTGTCCACTGGCACTTCCTGGTTTGTGTGTGTCCACGGGTACTTCCTGGTTTGTGTGTGTCCACTGGCACTTCCTGGTTTGTGTGTGTCCACTGGCACTTCCTGTTTGAGTTTTTGCTTGTAAGCAGGAATCAGCAAGATGTTTCTGGTCAGGTTTTCCAGATGGAATGCAAGTGTGTGTGTGTGTGTGTGTGTCCTGATGGTGACCCTATGGGGCCAGTGTGTGTGTGTGTGTGTCCTGATGGTGACCCTATGGGGCCAGTGTGTGTGTGTGTGTGTGTGTGTGTGTCCTGATGGTGACCCTATGGGGCCAGTGTGTGTGTGTGTGTGTGTGTGTCCTGATGGTGACCCTATGGGGCCAGTGTGTGTGTGTGTGTCCTGATGGTGACACTATGGGGCCAGTGTGTGTGTGTCCTGATGGTGACACTATGGGGCCAGTGTGTGTGTGTCCTGATGGTGACCCTATGGGGCCAGTGTGTGTGTGTGTGAAACGGATGTATTTTTCTCCTCTAGTTTCACAGGTGACGTGCTGATAGAAACGAGGTCGAATGGATTTCAGTTAGCATTCCGACCACCAGACACATGCTTTCAGTCAGCATGTTCCTGTTTGCATTATGGCCGCGCACGGCTCGTTGGCCGCGCACGGCTCGTTGGCCGCGCACGGCTCGTTGTGTTTGGTCTTGGTGCCAACATCGGTTTGTGGTGGCAAAATAGCTACGAAAAACCACGAATAACAACTCTGTAAATGGTCCTACAGGTTTTTCATGAGGTATTCTAACTCGAGACGAGCAGAATCGAGAGATTTCCTTAATATTAGTGATCGCGAACCAGCTGTTTAGAGACACACTCACCTGGGCTTCCCCAACTCCACCGTTCTGTTCTGCCAAGATAAAACAGCTAGATTTTATATTTACCAGAGTTGCCCAGAGAAACATGATATTACAGTTCGGAGTACGTTGATAGGATAGTTTCGAATAAAGCCAGTTTATTTCCAGTGATTTTTTTTTTTTCATGTTCGCCATTAGAATTGAGGGTAGAGGCGATTTATCCACTTGGACGTATTCTGCCTGCCAGCCTCTATTGCGCACGCAGCCTCCTTTGAGTGGCTGGGATTTGGGCATGGTCCGAGATAATCAACGTCTTTCACCTCCGACTCATTGAAAGTAGAAGTTCCTCGTCCAAATCGAGGTTAGTGATAGCTGTTCTGATTTCCCAGAAGCTATTTTTTTGGTCTTCCAAAACGACGGTGGAAATGTGCAAAAATAAAGTAACGATCTGTGCAAAAATAATACACAAGATGGGTCAGTAAAATGTCCGCCCTTCCCTCCCTATTATTATCATGGCTGACCTTATTGGTCCTAGTGGGGAGAGGGACCGACGTACCGAATTTCATGACTCTAAGTCACACACTGTAGGGTGAAGGGCATGAGCCATCAAAGTTGGCATTTACAATCGCATTGCATGAGAGGGTGTGGGCTATGGGCATTTACTAGGGCTATGGGCATTTACTAGGGCTATGGGCATTTACTCGGGCTATGGGCGTTTACTCGGGCTATGGGCGTTTACTCGGGCTATGGGCGTTTACTCGGGCTATGGGCGTTTACTCGGGCTATGGGCGTTTACTCGGGCTATGGGCGTTTACTCGGGCTATGGGCGTTTACTCGGGCTATGGGCGTTTACCCGGGCTATGGGCGTTTACCCGGGCTATGGGCGTTTACTCGGGCTATGGGCGTTTACTAGGGCTATGGGCGTTTACTAGGGCTATGGGCGTTTACTAGGGCTATGGGCGTTTACTCGGGCTATGGGCGTTTACTCGGGCTATGGGCGTTTACTCGGGCTATGGGCGTTTACTCGGGCTATGGGCGTTTACTCGGGCTATGGGCGTTTACTCGGGCTATGGGCGTTTACTCGGGCTATGGGCGTTTACCCGGGCTATGGGCGTTTACCCGGGCTATGGGCGTTTACTCGGGCTATGGGCGTTTACTAGGGCTATGGGCGTTTACTAGGGCTATGGGCGTTTACTAGGGCTATGGGCGTTTACTCGGGCTATGGGCATTTACTAGGGCTATGGGCATTTACTAGGGCTATGGGCATTTACTCGGGGTGTAAAGAACCGTTTGCTGCGAGGACTTTGTTCTGCACTTTAAACCTGAATAAATACATATTTGCAATTGTTTTGATGAATACACAAGGTTTATAGGCTATGTACAGTTGAAGTCGGAAGGTTACGTACACCTTAGACGAATACATCTAAAATCAGTTTTTCACAATTCCTGACATTGAATCCTAGTAAAAATGTACATACACTCAATTAGTATTTCGTAGCATTGCATTTAAATTGTTTAACTTGGGTCAAATGTTTCGGGTAGCCTTCCACAAGCTTCCCACAATAAGTTGGGTGAATTTTGGCCCATTCCTCCTGACAGAGCTGGTGTAACTGAGTCAGGTTTGTAGGCCTCAAACCAAGTTCCAAAGACTTGACCTCTAGTGGAAGCCACAGGAAGTGCACTATGACCCCATTTACGCTATTGGAATGGCAAAGAGTTGAAAAACAACAAACCTCAGATTTCCCACTTCCCAGTTGGATTTTCCTCAGGTTTTCACCTGTCATATGAGTTCTGGAACTTCAGTGTTTTCTATCTAATACTACTAATAATATGCATATACTTTATTAGCATCTGGGACAGAGTAGCAGGCAGTTTACTCTGGCCACCTTATTCATCCAAGCTACTCAATACTGCCCCCAGTCACCAAGAAGTTAAGCCATTTTGCCACAACTTTGGAAGTATGCTTGGGGTCATTGTCCATCTGGAAGACCCATTTGCGACCAAGTTTTAACTTCCTGACTGATGTCTTGAGATGTTGCTTCAATATATCCACACAAGTTTCCTTCCTCATGATGGCATCTATTTTGTGAAGTGCACCAGTCCCTCCTGCAGCAAAGCACCACACAACATGATGCTGCCAGCCCCGTGCTTCATTACATTTACATTTAAGATGGTGTCCTTTGGCTTGCAAGCCTCCTCCTTTTTCCTCCAAACATAACGATGGTAATTTTTATGCTGGCTTTGGAGCAGTGGCTTCTTCCTGGCTGAGCGGCCTTTCAGGTTATGTTGATATAGGTCTTGTTTTACTGTGGATATAAATACTTTTGTACCTGTTTCCTCCAGCATCTTCACAAGGTCCTTTGCTGTTCTTCTGGGATTGATTTGCACTTTTCACTCAAGTACATTCATCTCTAGGAGACAGAATGTGTCTCCTTCCTGAGCGGTATGATGGCTGATCCCACTGTGGTTATACTTGCGTTCTATTGTTTGTACAGATGAACGTGGTACCTTTAGGCATTTGAAAGTTTCTCCAAGGTCTACAATTTTTTTCCTGGTGTCTTGGCTGATTTCTTTTGATTCTCCCATGATGTCAAGCAAAGAGGCACTGAGTTTGAAGGTAGGCCTTGAAATACATCCACAGATACACCTCCAATTGACTCAAATTATGTCAAATAGCCTATCAGAAGCTTCTAAAGCCATGACATCATTTTCTGGAATTTTCCAAGCTGTTTATTAAGTACATAGTGAACTTAGTGTATGTAAACTTCTTACCCACTGGAATTGTGACACAGTGAAATAATCTGTCTGTAAACAATTATTGGAAAAATTACTTGTGTCATGCACAAAGTAGATGTCCTAACCGACTTGCCAAAACTATAGTTTGTTAACTAGAAATTTGTGGAGTGGTTGAAAAATGAGTTTTAATGACTCCAACCTAAGTGTGTGTAAACTTCCGACTTCAACTGTATATTTATAGCTGAACTGAACATTGTAGGCCGTTCTGTTAAAACAACTAGAGCCAGAATTCAAATCTTAACTGTCAAATGGTCCTTTTGTGATGCGCAAACGGAAACTTGTTCTGCACGATGAGGAGTGGTGTGGTCGATAAAACAGGATTGGATGTTGTCGGCCAATCACAAGTCATCAATGGTGCGCTATGGGCATTGTGTGGCAAAGCCAATTAGAAGATTATCTAATCAATGGAAGATGGAATTACAGTTATGGAATGATAGTGTTTCACAGAATGACTTACATGCCAGTGTTGTGATTGGCTGTGATATTCACCTATTGATTTCTCCTGCCGGAGCGGTAACTGTTGTCGACATTGGAAAGCTGTTCTGGCTTTTGCTGTGTTGTTGAGTGAAAATAACTCATTTCATGGTTGCTAAATTTCTACAGTTTGAGAGAAAACGAGCACTGAACAGTGTAGGCAATGCAATCATTGTACCATCTAAACGGCTGTGAAATAGTTTTTCAATAACAAAAACTCTGCAACGGCTTGGCTGGCGTGTGCCAACAACGATGCTTGGCTGGCGTGTGCCAACAACGATGCTTGGCTGGCGTGTGCCAACAACGATGCATCGGCTTGGCGTGTGCCAACAACGATGCATCGGCTTGGCGTGTGCCAACAACGATGCATCGGCTTGGCGTGTGCCAAGCGAGTTGCTAGTCAGTCTCTCTAAAGCTGCCCTTTGAAGCCGAGTAACACCTGCCGTTCCCCTATAAAAGATGTTCGTAATTAGAATACCAATAACCAGTATAGCTGCATTAATTTACTGACTGATGCCATTTCTCTGCAAATATATTTACGTTCAGCCATACGATTCAGTAGCTCGTGGCAAAACCTGAACAATTAGGATGTATTTGAAGTGTTACAGCAGTATCTGACACTTTCTGTTGGCAACTTGAAGCCTCCTGTAATATCACAGCTTGTAGGGGAAGCTCTTGGAGCCTCCTGTAATATCCCAGCTTGTAGGGGAAGCTCTTGAAACCTCTTCCTGTAATATCCCAGCTTGTAGAGGAAGCTCTTGAAGCCTCCTCCTGTAATATCCCAGCTTGTAGGGGAAGCTCTTGAAACCTCTTCCTGTAATATCCCAGCTTGTAGAGGAAGCTCTTGAAGCCTCCTGTAATATCACAGCTTGTAGGGGAAGCTCTTGAAGCCTCCTCCTGTAATATCCCAGCTTGTAGGGGAAGCTCTTGAAACCTCTTCCTGTAATATCCCAGCTTGTAGAGGAAGCTCTTGAAGCCTCCTGTAATATCACAGCTTGTAGGGGAAGCTCTTGGAGCCTCCTGTAATATCCCAGCTTGTAGAGGAAGCTCTTGAAGCCTCCTGTAATATCACAGCTTGTAGAGGAAGCTCTTGGAGCCTCCTGTAATATCCCAGCTTGTAGAGGAAGCTCTTGGAGCCTCCTGTAATATCCCAGCTTGAAAGGGAAGCTCTTGAAGAGAAGGGACTGTTCCCAGTGAGGAGGAGGGACTGTTCCCAGTGAGGAGGAGGGACTGTTCCCAGTGAGGAGGAGGGACTGTTCCCAGTGAGGAGGAGGGACTGTTCCCAGTGAGGAGGAGGGACTGTTGCCGGTGAGGAGGAGGGACTGTTGCCGGTGA
The DNA here is from genome assembly GCF_036934945.1 of Oncorhynchus masou masou. Taxonomy (NCBI): domain Eukaryota; kingdom Metazoa; phylum Chordata; class Actinopteri; order Salmoniformes; family Salmonidae; genus Oncorhynchus; species Oncorhynchus masou. The sequence goes on along the minus strand of NC_088243.1, from coordinate 90,080,463 downwards.
GGAGGAGGGACTGTTCCCAGTGAGGAGGAGGGGCTGTTCCCAGTGAGGAGGAGGGGCTGTTCCCAGTGAGGAGGAGGGGCTGTTCCCAGTGAGGAGGAGGGGCTGTTCCCAGTGAGGAGGAGGGGCTGTTCCCAGTGAGGAGGAGGGGCTGTTCCCAGTGAGGAGGAGGGGCTGTTCCCAGTGAGGAGGAGGGGCTGTTGCCAGTGAGGAGGAGGGGCTGTTGCCAGTGCGGAGGAGGGGCTGTTGCCAGTGCGGAGGAGGGGCTGTTGCCAGTGAGGTGGAGGGGCTGTTGCCAGTGAGGAGGAGGGGCTGTTGCCAGTGAGGAGGAGGGGCTGTTGCCAGTGAGGAGGAGGGGCTGTTGCCAGTGAGGAGGAGGGGCTGTTGCCAGTGAGGAGGAGGGGCTGTTGCCAGTGAGGAGGAGGGGCTGTTGCCAGTGAGGAGGAGCCAGTGTAGTGTTCTCCATCATTTCTCCTCAAGCAGACTGGTCATTGGAAAAATCACTCCTTCAGGTCTTAGCCGGACTTTGGTCGATTGATGGGTCGTTCTCCGGTGTGTCTCTGCCCCTCTTCTCTCCAGGCTGATGTGAGGTGCAGTGGTTTGATAAAGGCAGAGGCGTTACTCTCCACAGCTCAGATGGCATGTGTATAAAAAGAGCCAGATAAATGAAAGGTGACATGTGAGATGGAGGAGATGAGGAGAGGATGGGAGGGAGAGGGGGAGAGGAGAGGATGGGAGGGGGAGAAGAGCGAGGAGGGAGGGGGGGATGTGAGGGGGAGAAGAGCGAGGGGGGAGAAGAGCGAGGGGGGAGAAGAGCGAGTGGGGGAGAAGAGCAGAAGCATGTCATTATAGCAGCAGCACCTCAGATCTTGTGCATCAGTAATTTCCTGGTGACCATGCGCAAAGTTATTTTGTTCTATTCCAGCTCCGTCTCTGTTTATTCCAGACCAGTTCCCTCTCTGGGTCCACGGTACCTAATTTCAAGCACCGCCGATGCAACTTTCAGGGTGTGAGTCATCGACGAACACACACACACACACACAGAACATGTTGCCATGGCGACGTGACACGCACGCAGAGGTTGTCAGACGAGATGGTGGGGGGGAGGGAGGGGGGGGGGTGGCGGAGTGTGTGTGTGGGATGGGCTAACTAATAAACCCTGAATTGCAACATCTGAATAGTTGAATGTTTTAAAGGGTGATATGGTGGTGGAAAGGATTTTGTAACAGGTGAAGATTGCTCTCTTTGCTTCTCCCTCTGCGTCTAGAGTGACTCACTCCGTGGCACCTCATCTCAGGGCTTCACATTCAGGTGCATTTCCCAGTGGCACTCCGGCCCAGTACCAAGTGAAAACTACTGGCCCGAATGAGAAATTACTGGCACGGACCAAGATCACAGGAAAGCAAGTTATGCACACTGAATTTCAATTGTGGGGTGATTTCATGTTTCTTTTGCAGCCTGTGCAACTACCTTTTTATATTACAGCCAACCATAAACTCTATCATGCTGCATGGAGGCTGTACAGTGACCTGTCTGATGTAGCATGGAGGCTGTACAGTCACCTGTCTGATGCTGTACAATCACCTGTCTGATGCTGTACAATCACCTGTCTGATGCTGTACAATCACCTGTCTGATGCTGTACAATCACCTGTCTGATGCTGTACAATCACCTGTCTGATGCTGTACAGTCACCTGTCTGATGAAGCATGGAGGCTGTACAGTCACCTGTCTGATGAAGCATGGAGGCTGTACAGTCACCTGTCTGATGAAGCATGGAGGCTGTACAGTCACCTGTCTGATGAAGCATGGAGGCTGTACAGTCACCTGTCTGATGAAGCATGGAGGCTGTACAGTCACCTGTCTGATGAAGCATGGAGGCTGTACAGTCACCTGTCTGATGAAGCATGGAGGCTGTACAGTCACCTGTCTGATGTAGCATGGAGGCTGTACAGTCACCTGTCTGATGAAGCATGGAGGCTGTACAGTCACCTGTCTGATGAAGCATGGAGGCTGTACAATCACCTGTCTGATGTAGCATGGCAGTTGCTTGGCTGAAGCATCTTGGCGGTTTAACCCAGTGGGCGAATCATTAGCTAGATCAGACTAAATAGTGTTGCTTGTTTGACCCCGATAAAATCCCACTGGCACTAATAAAATAGTGATTTTGTTTATAATTAGTGTGTACGTGACGGCGGCCTACTGTTTGTTCGTTCAAATGGCCAAATCCCGTGGTTACTTTTTTGTCATGCCAGACGTTCAGATTGTGAAATGCTGCCAATTGGAGTGGAAAAAAATGTTGTTGAGAAATAAATCCCACAGCGCCGGAAAGCTGGTATTTCCCTTGTTTCAATAATTGCCATCAAAACTGTTCTCTCTTCCCGAGAGATTGCGTTGAGACATTTTGCCTGGTGACTGGGCTTAATTAGAGCAATTTTTCTCACCTCGCACCAATCCGTTGTGCGGGTTATGTCTTCTTGCCACCCGACAATTGATATTCAACTGTTTAAAATAAACGACATGTTTCATTAACAGCTTCTGGAAGAGTTAAAAAGCAACAACAAGTCTATAGACGACAGAATAGCATATTAAAATATGAATTAATCTTCCTGTCGACTATTTAACCAACAGGTGATTTGTGTAAATATTCTTGACAAGCCTCATCTGGATCTGGCCTTTTATGTATTTAAAAAATATATTAATTTTTTTTTTTTACCTCAAGTGACACTCCCAAATCTAACTGCTTGTGGCTCAGAATCTGAAGCCAGGATATGCATATTCTTGATACCATTTGAAAGGAGACACTTTGAATTTTGTGGAAATGTGACATTAATGTAGGAGAATATAACACATTAGATCTGGTAAAATATAATACAAAGAAAAAAATGAGTTTTTTGTTGTACCATCTTTGAAATGCAAAATACCATTATGTATTATTCCAGCCCAGGCACAATTTTGACTTTGGCCACTAGATGGCAGCAGTGCATGTGCAACATTTCAGACTGATCCAATGAACTATTTCATATCTATTCAATATGTATCAAGACTGCCTAATAGGTTTACTGATACATTTTCAAGTTCATAATTGTGCGCTCTCCTCAAACAATAGCAGCGTATTATTTCACTGTAATAGCTACTGTAAATTGGACAGTGCAGTTAGATGAACAAGAATTTAAGCTTTCTGCCCATATCAGATATGTCCATGTCCTGGGAATTGTTTTTGTTTCTTACAACCCCATGCTAATTGCATTAGCCTACGTTAGCACAACCGTCGCGAGGACGGGACACTGATCCTGTAGAAGTTTTAACGTGTCTTTGCTAATAATGACATTACCGTGACTCATCAGACCAAAGGATATATTTCCACCGGTCTAATGGCCATTGCTTGTGTTTCTTGTCCCAAGCAAGTCTCTTCTTCTACTACTTGTCCCAAGCAAGTCTCTTCCTTTACTAGTGGTTTCTTTTTGCAGCAATTCAACCACGAAGGCCTGTTTCTTCTCTGAACAGTTGAGATGTCTCGGTTACTTGAACTCAGTGAAACATTTTATTTGGGCTATAATTTTCTGAGGCTGGAAACGAATGAACTTATCCTTGAAAGCCTGATTCACGCAGTCTCCTCTGAACAGTTGATTTTGAGATGTCTGTTAATTGAACTTTTGAAGCATTTATTTCTGCTTCAAACTGATAACTCTAATTTATCCTCTGCAGCAGATGTAACTCTGGGTCTTCCTTTCCTGTGGCGGTCCTCATGAGAGCCAGTTTCATCATAGCACTTGATGGTTTTTGCGACTGCACTTTAAGAAACTTTAATAGTTCAAGAAATGTTCCGACATGACTGACCTTCATGTCTTAAAAGTAATGATGGACTGTCTCTTCTCTTTTCTTATTTGAGCTGTTCTTACCATGATATGGACTTTGTCTTTTACCAAATAGGGGTGGTATACAAGATAGCCATATCTTGTCACAACACAACTGATTGGCTCAAATGCATTTTAAGAAGGAAAGACATTCCACAAATGAACTTTTAACAAGGCACACCTGTTAATTGAAATGCATTCCAGGTGACTAACTTATGAAGCTGGTTGGGAGAATGTCAAGCGTGTTCAAAGCTGTCGTCAAGGCAAAGGGTGGCTACTTTGTAGAATCTCAAATATAACATGTTTTGATTTGTTTTACACTTTTTTTTTGGTTACTACATTTTTCCATATGTTATTTCATAGTTTTGTTGTCTAGACAGTTTTTCTGCAATGTCAGAAAATAGTGAAAATGAAGAAACCCATGAATGAGTAGGTGTCCAACTTTTGACTGGTAGTGTATATACTGAACAAAAATATGACCGCAATGCCAAGTGTCCACTGTCGTGGTGTAAAGCTCGCCACCGTTCATCTCTAGAGCAGTGGAAACGCCTTCTCTGGAGTAATGAATCACACATCAACATCTGGCAGTCCGGCGGATGCCATGAGAACGATACTGATCCCGTTGCATATTGCCAACTGTGAAGTTAGGTGGAGGAGGAATAATGGTCTGGGGCTGTTTTTCATGGTTCAGGCCCATTTAGTTCCAGTGATTGGAAATATTAACGCAACAGTAAACAATGACATTCTAGAAGATTCTGCGCTTCCAACTTTGTGGCAACAGTTTGGGGAAGGTGATTTCCAGTTTCAACGTGAAAATTCCCCACGTGCACAAAGCGAGGTCCATACAGAAATAGTTTGTCGAGATCAGTGTGGAAGAACTTGACTGGCCTGCACAGAGCCCTGATCTCCACTCCATCTAACACCTTTGGGATGAATTGGAACTATAACATCTATAAGTAATTGCTAGGTAAAGCCCCGCCTTATTTCAGATCACTGGTCACCATAGCAGCACCCACTCGTAGCACGTGCTCCAGCAGGTATATCTCACTGGTCATCCCCAAAAGCCAATTCCTCCTTTGGCCGCCTTTCCTTCCAGTTTTCTGCTGCCAATGACTGGAACAAATCTCAAAAATCACTGAAGCTGGAGACTCATATCTCCCTCACTAGCTTTAAGCACCAGCTGTCAGAGCAGCTCACAGATCACTACACCTGTAAATAGCCTATCTGTAAATAGCCCATCCAACTACCTCATCCCATATATATTATTTTAATTAATATTATATATTATTATATATATTATTTATATTGATCCTTTGCACCCCAGTATCTCTACTTGCACATTCATTTTCTGCACATCACTAAATAAATTATTAATTGTAATTACTTCGCCACTACGGCCTATCTATTGTCTTACCTACCTTATCTTACCTCATTTGCACACACTGTACATATCATTTTTTATATTAATTTTCCATATTAATGCGATTGATTTTTTTTTGGGGGGGGGGGGTTGGAATATATGCATATGTTAAGATCAGGCATGCAGTGTATCTGTGTCAACAGATCTGATATTCCCAGTCATGTGAAATCCACAGATTAGAAGGAAGTTTGAGAGATGCTGTAGAGAACCTCGTTGGGAGATGAATCAATGAGGCTTTGTTCCCATTGATATCCTGAGGCGCGTTTGGAGCAACAGAGATTAACAGTGTAAAAGATGTCTGAGGCAGCTCATCTCTAATTCCCAGTTTTACTTTGTGTATATTTTGAGGGTATTCCACAACGTTCTTCATCTCCTGTCGAACGTCCAACCAGAGTTTTATGTAAATAACAGTAGTACACTTGGGGAATGTGTGTTTCGTCCTGTTACGTACAAGTGTGCCTAAAGTTAACACCTGCCAAATCCGAGGTAGATTTTGTTGTAGGAGAATGTCTAATTCACCAGCCACACTTGGGTTAGTTTTGAGTTTCTTCCATTGCTCGCGAAGAAACATTGACTTCTACTAGTGAGATTCTCACAGGAACAAGTGATGCGAATCCAGTGCCTCCTACCAAGGAAGAGGCAGCTGTATTTTGTCTCGTGATATTTTGGTTCAAAGATGATGATCGCAGAATATACATTTAGATTGCATTTACTAGTCATGTGAGAGAAATCATACCCCCCAAAACTATGATAATAACAAGAGTTATTTATGCATTAAGCCACATCCCAGTTTCACAGTGCAATGGACAAAAAAGTGTTTTTAGGTTGAATGGAAATGTGTTTCTTACATATCCCCCCTCCCCAAGACACTTGCAGGGAGAGTGGGGCCATAGTCAGGGTCACAGTTGTCCAGCGCCTTCTGTAGCAGTTGGGGTTAAGTGCCTTGCTCAAGGGCAGAGCGGCATATATATTTTTAATCTCATCGGATCCGGCATTGAAACCAGCGATCTTTAGGTTACTGTTTTCGTTTACTGGCCCAACACTCTAATCTGGAGGCTACCTGCTGCCTTGGTTATACACTGCTCAAAAAAATAAAGGGAACACTTAAACAACACAATGTAACTCCAAGTCACACTTCTGTGAAATCAAACTGTCTGCTAAGGAAGCAACACTGATTGACCAGAAATGTTACATGCTGTTGTGCAAATGGAATAGACAACAGGTGGAAATGATAGGCAATTAGCAAGACACCCCCAATAAAGGAGTGGTTCTGCAGGTGGTGACCACAGACCACTTCTCAGTTCCTATGCTTCCTGGCTGATGTTTTGGTCACTTTTGAATGCTGGCGGTGCTTTCACTCTCGTGGTAGCATGAGGCGGAGTCTACAACTCACACAAGTGGCTCAGGTAGTGCAGCTCATCCAGGATGGCACATCAATGCGAGCTGTGGCAAGAAGGTTTGCTGTGTCTGTCAGCGTAGTGTCCAGAGCATGGAGGCGCTACCAGGAGACAGGCCAGTACATCAGGAGACGTGGAGGAGGCCGTAGGAGGGCAACAACCCAGCAGCAGGACCGCTACCTCCGCCTTTGTGCAAGGAGGAGCAGGAGGAGCACTGCCAGAGCCCTGCAAAATGACCCCCAGCAGGCCACAAATGTGCATGTGTCTGATCAAACGGTCAGAAACAGACTCCATGAGGGTGGTATGAGGGCCCGACGTCCACAGGTGGGGGTTGGGCTTACAGCCCAACACCGTGCAGGACGTTTGGCATTTGCCAGAGAACACCAAGATTGGCAAATTCGCCACTGGCGCCCTGCGCTCTTCACAGATGAAAGCAGGTTCACACTGAGCACATGTGACAGTCTGGAGACGCGATGACCGAGATGAGATCCTCAGACCCCTTGTGAGACCATATGCTGGTGCGGTTGGCCCTGGGTTCCTCCTAATGCAAGACAATGCTAGACCTCATGTGGCTGGAGTGTGTCAGCAGTTCCTGCAAGAGGAAGGCATTGATGCTATGGACTAGCCCGCCCGTTCCCCAGACCTGAATCCAATTGAGCACATCTGGGACATCATGTCTCACTCAATCCACCAACGCCACGTTGCACCACAGACTGTCCAGGAGTTGGCGGATGCTTTAGTCCAGGTCTGGGAGGAGATCCCTCAGGAGACCATCCGTCACCTCATCAGGAGAATGCCGAAGCGTTGTAGGGAGGTCATACAGGCACGTGGAGGCCACACACACCACAGAGCCTCATTTTTACTTGTTTTAGGGACATTACATCAAGTTGGATCAGCCTGTAGTGTGGTTTTCCACTTTAATTTTGTGTGTGACTCCAAATCCAGACCTCCATGGGTTGATAAATTTGATTTCCATACATTTTTTGCGTGATTTTGTTGTCAGCACATTCAACTAAGTAAAGAAAAAAGTTTTTAAGAATATTTCATTCATTCAGATCTAGGATGTATTATTTTAGTGTTCCCTTTATTTTTTTGAGCAGTGTAGATGAGAGCCCTGTGTGCCCCAGTCCAGAGGAGTGCGCTATCTAGGGTATAGTGTGTCATTTGGAGTGTTGTTCATTACTATAGGTCTATATCCATCATCTGGGGCTTTTGAAAAATAGACTGTTTAGACATCAGACTTCCCTGCAGGTTTAACAGAAGGCCTGTCGGATCCTGTCAAATCACTTTGTCTCTCCTGCCTGTCATCTTTCTCTCTGTTTCTCACCCCCTTGAGGTCTCTTCCCACTCCATCTCTATCCGCCAGCTGAGAGGGTTAGTGTTTTGCCAAACTGAAAGCACAAACCACCCCATGATATGATAATAACTATGATAATAACTATGATAATGATTGGAAGGTTAACCACGGAAAGGTGACTGAGAATATGACTGAACACAAACCGTTATTCCCTCCGTAAACTGTCCATACAGAGACAATTGAACACCTTGTGTAACAGGGGTCTCCAATCACGGACAACAAAACGAAAACCAGCCCCCGTCGCAGACACCGCCTTCGCCTCTGGACAGGCTAAGCACCTTCGCCCGCTTTGAGGATAACAAAGTGCCACCGACGCGGCCCGCTACCAAGGTCCTTGGAAGACATTTAAGCTTTGCAAGGCTGCAGGCCCAGACGCTTTGAGGACAATACCGTGCCACTGACACGGCCTGCAACGGAAACATGCGGTCTCTCCTTCACTGCAGCCGAGGTGAGTAAAACATTTAAACGTGTTAACCCTCGCAAGGCTGCAGGCCCAGACGGCATCCCCAGCCGCGTCCTCAGAGCGCAGACCAGCTGGCTGGTGTGTTTTACGGGCATATTCAATCTCTCCCCATCCCCAGTCTGTCCTCACATGCTTCAAGAGGGCCACCATTGTTCCTGTTCCCAAGAAAGCTAAGGTAACTGAGCTAAACGACTACCGCCCCGTAGCACTCACTCCCGTCATCATGAAGTGCTTTGAGAGACTAGTCAAGGACCATATCACCTCCACCCTACCTGACACCTCAGACCCACTTCAATTTGCATACCACCCCAATAGATTCACAGACGATGCAATCTCAACCACATGGCACACTGCCCTAACCCATCTGGACAAGAGGAATACCTATGTAAGAATGCTGTTCATTGACTACAGCTCAACATTTAACACCATAGTACCCTCCAAGCTCATCATTAAGCTTGAGGCCCTGGGTCTGAACCCCCGCCCTGTGCAACTGGGTCCAGGACTTTCAGACGGGCTGCCCCCAGGTGGTGGAGGGTAGGAAACAACAACTCCACTTCGCTGATCCTCAAAATCGGACCCCACAAGGGTGCATGTGCAGCCTCTTCCTGTGCTCCCTGTTCACCCGTCGCCACGCACGCCTCCAGCTCAATCATCAAGTTTGCAGACGACACAACAGTAGTAGGCCTGATTACCAACAACGAGACATTCTATAGGGAAGAGTGTGTGAGTGTAGTGTCAGGAAAATAACCTCTCACCCTCCTTGTCAACAAACCAAAGGAGCTGATCATGGACTTCAGGAGACAGCAGAGGGAACACGCCTCCCATCCACATTCACAGGACCGCATTTGGGAAGGTGAAAAGCTTTGGGTTTCTCGGCGTACACATCACTGATCTGAAATGGTCCACCCACAGAGACAGTGTGGTGAAGGCGCAATAGCGCCTGTTTAAGCTCAGGAGGCTCAAGAAATTTGGCTTGGCACATAAAACCCACGCAATTTGCAGATGCACAATTGAGTGCATCTTGTTGGGCTGTATCACTGCCTGGTTTGGCAACTGCAGGGCTCTCCAGATGGTGGTGCGGTCTGCCCAACGCATCACCGGGGGCAAACTTCCTGTCGTCCTGGACAGGAAAGCCAAAAAGATCAAGGAAATCAACCACCCGGAGCCTCTGCCTGCTCACACCCAGAAGGTGAAGCCAGTTCAGGTGCATCGAAGCTGGGACCGAGAGTCTGAAAAACAGCTATCTTAATTAAGGCCATCACTGTTACATAGCCATCACTCGCCGGCATCCACCCAGTTACTCAACCCTGCATCTTAGAGGCTGCTGGCCTATATACAAAGACTTGGAATCACTGGTCACTTTTAGTATAGAACAATTTTGCACTCCCAATTTTTCAGTTTTTGATTTGTTAAAAAAGTTTGAAATATCCAATAAATGTCGTTCCACTTCATGATTGTGTCCCACTTGTTGTTGATTCTTCATGTTTGAAGCCTGAAATGTGGCAAAAGGTCGCGAAGTTCAAGGGGGCCGAATACTTTCGCAAGGCACTGTACATAGACTTGGAATCACTGGCCACTTTTAGTAATGGAATACGAGTCACTTTAATGTTTGCATACTGCTTTACGTATCTCACGTGTTTACTTTGTATACTACTGTATTTTGGTAAATTTTTTATTTATTTTTATTTTACCTTTTCATTTAACAAATTCTTATTTTGAATGACGGCCTAGGAACAGTGGGTTAACTGCCTGTTCAGGGGCAGAACGACAGATTTGTACCTTGTCAGCTCAGGGGTTTGAACTTGCAACCTTCTGGTTACTAGTCCAACGCTCTAACCACTAGGCTACGCTGCTCTATCTAACATTTATTTATTTATTTCTTAATTCCATAATTTTATTTTTAGATTTGTGTGTTGCTGTGAACTGTTGGAATACAAGCATTTTGCTTCACCTGCAATAACATCGGCTAAATATGTGACCAATAACATCGGCTAAATATGTCTATGGACCAATAACATCTGTGAAAATATGTGGCCAATAACATCTGTTAAAATATGTGGCCAATAACATCTGTTAAAATATGTGGCCAATAACATCTGTTAAAATATGTGGCCAATAACATCTGTTAAAATATGTGGCCAATAACATCTGTTAAAATATGTGGCCAATAACATCTGTTAAAATATGTGGCCAATAACATCTGTTGAATATGGACCAATAACATCTGCTGAATATGTGTATGTAACCAATTTAAAGATTTGAAAAGGAGATTTAGAGCCTGTTTTTGTTTTTTTTGGTAATAAATGCCTTTTTACCCAATGCTTTTCTGTTCAGTCTGTCACCCTGCTCTCTCTCGTTCTCTCTCCCACGCTAAAACAAATCATTGGATGCGCCCTCGTCTTTGTAGTTTGATTTATTGTTTCCATATTTAAAAAAATGTAAATGTTTTTTTTTTAAAGTTTTTTTTTGCCGGGGTGTTTGGAGTCTTTGGACAGAGAATACATCAGAGGAAAAAAGGTGTTGATGTGGGGAGTGTCGATGTGGGGATTGAACCGGTCTCTGGTGGGGAGTGTTGATGTGGGGATTGAACCGGTCTCTGGTGGGGAGTGTCGATGTGGGGATTGAACCGGTCTCTGGTGGGGAGTGTTGATGTGGGGATTGAACCGGTCTCTGGTGGGGAGTGTTGATGTGGGGATTGAACCGGTCTCTGGTGGGGAGTGTTAATGTGTTGCCCCTCTGACCTCTGTTTTCTAACTCCCTCCGTCCAACAGAAGCAGATTATCGTGGACCCCCTGGCGTTTAGCGAGGAGCGTTTCCGCCCGTCTCTGGAGGAGCGCTTGGAGAGCATCATCAGTGGCGCCGCCCTCATGGCCGACTCGTCCTGTACCCGTGATGACCGGCGCGAGCGCATCGTGGCCGAGTGCAACTCTGTCCGCCAGGCTCTGCAGGACCTGCTGTCTGAGTACATGGGCAATGTAAGTGTCTTCATCTCTCTCTGTCTCTCTGTCTCTCTGTCTGTCTCTCTGTCTGTCTCTCTGTCTCTCCTCTTCATGGTCATGACAGGTAGGTAGTTATCTTGCTCAACATTGTGACTGAGTTTGAACCTGGGTCTCTGCCCCAATCCCCCTCTTTTTACATTTTTTAGATTTTTTTTACCCCATTCTTCTCCCCAATTTCGTGGTAGTTAGTCTTGTCTCATCGCTGAGAGATGACAGTCGAGAGCCGTGCGTCCTCCGAAAACACAATCCAACCAAGCCCGCCACAGGAGTCGCTAATGCGGACAAGGATATCCCTGCCGGGCCAAACCCTCTCCTAACCCGGACGACGCTGGGCGGATTGTGCACCACCCCATGGGTCGCGGCCGGCTGCGACAGAGCCTGGACTCGAACCCAGAATCTCCAATGGCACAGACCACTGCACCACTTGGGAAGCCCCCAATCCCCCTCTAGCACGGATTTCTTTCCTCTTTTTTTTCCCTGTACAAACATGAAGAAGCATTTATCAAGCGATTAGTGAACAAGAATTTCTTAGTCTCACAATAATTGTCCTCCTGAAATCTATTAATCATTCAATAGATCCCATTATTCTCCCAGAATGATAAATACACCATTTTAGTCATAGCCTTTTGTAATCAATCTGGATTGGGTCTACTTAGTGATTGCTTAGTGGGGAAAAACATTGTCTTTGCGAAATCAACGTTGTTTAGTGGATTTATGCTGGCTTGCGTGAGGCGGTCTTCCTGTTTTAGGCGGGGTAGGAGAGTTGAGAAAGGGGCAGGCTTGGCTGGTCTCCCAGGGTTCTGCAGGGATGGGTTCTAGAATGAGGTTGATGGTTGTCTGCAGAACTACAGCGGATTATGATAAAATGTTTTTTGTTCATCTCACCGGTCTCTGTCAGGTGTATATAGCATTTGTCTACATTTACAGTGGGGCAAAATAAGTATTTAGTCAGCCACCAATTGTGCAAGTTCTCCCACTTAAAAATATGAGAGAGGCCTGTAATTTTCATCATAGGTACATTTCAACTATGACAGACAAAATGAGAGAAAATCCAGAAAATCACATTGTAGGATTTTTAATGAATTTATTTGCAAACAATTGTCAGAATAAATCGATCAATCAAATGTATTTATAAAGCCTTTTTTAAATTTATTTTTAAAATATATTTTTTTATACATCAGCAGATGTCACAAAGTGCTGTACAGAAACCCAGCTTAAACCCCCAAACAGCAAGCAATGCAGGTGTAGAAGCATGGTGGCTAAAACACCCTAGAAAGGCCAGAACCGAGGAAGAGACCTAGAGAGGAACCAGGCTATGAGGGGTGGCCAGTCCTCTTCTGGCTGTGTTGGGTGGAGATTATAAACCTAGAGAGGAACCAGGCTCTGAGGGGTGGAGATTATAAACCTAGAGAGGAACCAGGCTATGAGAGGTGGCCAGTCCTCTTCTGGCTGTGTCGGGTGGAGATTATAAACCTAGAGAGGAACCAGGCTATGAGTGGCGGCCAGTCCTCTTCTGGCTGTGTCGGGTGGAGATTATAAACCTAGAGAGGAACCAGGCTATGAGGGGCGGCCAGTCCTCTTCTGGCTGTGCCGTGTGGAGATTATAAACCTAGAGAGGAACCAGGCTATGAGGGGTGGAGATTATAAACCTAGAGAGGAACCAGGCTATGAGGGGTGGAGATTATAAACCTAGAGAGGAACCAGGTTATGAGGGGTGGCCAGTCCTCTTCTGGCTGTGCCGGGTAGAGAGGAACCAGGCTATGAGGGTCGGCCAGTCCTCTTCTGGCTGTGCCGTGTGGAGATTATAAACCTAGAGAGGAACCAGACTATGAGGGGTGGAGATTATAAACCTAGAGAGGAACCAGGCTATGAGGGGTGGAGATTATAAACCTAGAGAGGAACCAGGTTATGAGGGGTGGCCAGTCCTCTTCTGGCTGTGCCGGGTAGAGAGGAACCAGGCTATGAGGGTCGGCCAGTCCGGCTGTGCCGGGTGGAGATTGGAGATTATAAGAGTACATGGCCATTTAAGGCCAGATCGTTCCTCAAGATGTTCAAACGTTCATGGAAGACCAGCAGGGTCAATAATAATAATAATAATAATAATAATAATAGTAAGAGTAAAGAATAATAGTAATAAAGATTATATAAGTGGTTGTAGAGGGCACAACAGGTCAGCACCTCAGACGTAAATGTCAGTTGGCTTTTCATTTGCCGAGAGAGCGCGAAAGACGATACATTTTTTACGTTTTAAATTTCAAAAGTTTTAGTCGAGCAATTTTGCATCTCGCTAAGGACTCGAGTGCATTTCTGTAGTTTGGCCCCCTGCTCGATGCACATCTGTCTGCGGAACACAGATCTTTAGAACTCTGAGGCTGTCACTATGGCGATGGAGACCAGCTCTGACAGGGGGGGATTGGCTGCTCAGCTGGTCTGATAGAGAGAGGAAGCCGACGCGGACGAGCGGAGACATGATATGTGTCCACCTTGCGACCCCGGTTCCATGGCAACGAACTTGATTGTGGAAGGAGATTGTGTGGAGGGGAAGAGAGGAGGGCTAGCCTGTTAGGAGAGGCAGACAGACAAGCTGCTGTTACATCATGGGGCTTGAGTTAGTCATGACTGACTGGCTGGCTTGATGGACTTCTATCCGCTATTTATTTTTATTTTCCCTCTCTCCCTTTGTGTCCCTCCCTCGCTCTTCTCTATCCCCCGAGCTTCCACCTACTCCCTTGTCTTCTCACTACCCTTCATACCCTCTAGCTTCCACCCACTCCCTTGTCTTCTCACTACCCTTCATACCCTCTATCCCTCTGGCTTCCACCCACTCCCTTGTCTTCTCACTACCCTTCATACCCTCTATCCCTCTGGTTTCCACCCACTCCCTTGTCTTCTCACTACCCTTCATACCCTCTATCCCTCTAGTTTCCACCTACTCCCTTGTCTTCTCACTACCCTTCATACCCTCTAGCTTCCACCCACTCCCTTGTCTTCTCACTACCCTTCATACCCTCTATCCCTCTGGCTTCCACCCACTCATTGTCTTCTCACTACCCTTCATACCCTCTATCCCTCTGGCTTCCACCCACTCCCTTGTCTTCTCACTACCCTTCATACCCTCTATCCTTCTGGCTTCCACCCACTCCCTTGTCTTCTCACTACCCTTCATACCCTCTATCCCTCTGGTTTCCACCCACTCCCTTGTCTTCTCACTACCCTTCATACCCTCTATCCCTCTGGTTTCCACCCACTCCCTTGTCTTCTCACTGCCCTTCATACCCCCTATCCCTCTAGCTTCCACCCACTCCCTTGTCTTCTCACTACCCTTCATACCCTCTGGCTTCCACCCACTCCCTTGTCTTCTCACTGCCCTTCATACCCTCAATCCCTCTAGCTTCCACCCACTCCCTTGTCTTCTCACTACCCTTCATACCCTCTATCCCTCTGGTTTCCACCCACTCCCTTGTCTTCTCACTACCCTTCATACCCTCTGGCTTCCACCCACTCCCTTGTCTTCTCACTGCCCTTCATACCCTCTATCCCTCTAGCTTCCACCCACTCCCTTGTCTTCTCACTACCCTTCATACTAGAGGTCGACCGATTATGATTTTTCAGCGCCAACACCGATTTTATTGGGGGAGCAAAAAAATCCGATGCTGATATTTGTAATAATGACAATTACAACAATACTGAATGAACAATGAACCATTTTTTATTTAACTTAATATAATACATCAAACTCTATTTTAGTCTCAAATAAATATTGAAACAGGTTCAATTTGGTTTAAATATTGCGTGTTGGAGGAGACAGTAAAAGTGCAATATCTAACGTTTAAGTTCCTTGCTCAGAACATGAGAACATATTTTAATTTAATTTTACCTTAATTTTACTAGACAAGTCAGTTAAGAACAAATTCTTATTTTCAATGACGGCCTGGGAACAGTGGGTTAACTGCCTGTTCAGGGGCAGAACGACAGATTTGTACCTTGTCAGCTCGGGGATTCCGGTTACTAGTCCAACGCTCTAACCACTAGGCTACCCTGCCGCCCCATATGAAATCTGGTGGTTCCAATTTAACATGAGTCTTGAATATATCAATATTCCCATTTAAGAAGTTTTAGGTTTTTAGTTATTATAGGAATTACGACACGCCATACCATTTGTATTTCATATACCTTTGACTATTGGATGTTCTTATAGGTACTTTAGTATTGCCAGTCTAATCTCGGGAGTTGATAGGCTTGAAGTCATAAACAGCGCTGTGCTTCAAGCATGGCTGAGAGCTGCTGGCAAACGCAGTAAAGTGCTGTTTGAATGAATGATTACGAGCCTGCTGCTGCCTACCACCACTCAGACTGCTCTATCAAATATCGAATCATAGACCTTAATTATAATAAACGCACAGAAATACAAGCCTTTGGTCATGATGGTCAAATCCGGAAACTATCATTTCGAAAGCAAAACGTTTATTCTTTCAGTGAAATACGGAACCGTGCTAGATTTTATTGAAAGGGTGACAACCCTAAGTCTAAAATATTGTTGTTACATTGCACGACCTTCAATGTTACGTCATAATTATGTAAAATTCTGGCAAATTAATTACGGTCTTTGTTAGGAAGACACACAATTCGCAACGAGCCAGGCGGCACAAACTGTGTTCCAGTCAGCCGGTCCTGATAGTGGCTCACCAGTCAGCCGGTCCTGATACTGGCTCACCGGTCAGCCGGTCCTGATACTGGCTCACCAGTCAGCCGGTCCTGATACTGGCTCACCAGTCAGCCGGTCCTGATACTGGCTCACCAGTCAGCCGGTCCTGATAGTGGCTCACCAGTCAGCCGGTCCTGATAGTGGCTCACCAGTCAGCTGGTCCTGATACTGGCTCACCAGTCAGCCGGTCCTGATACTGGCTCACCAGTCAGCTGGTCCTGATACTGGCTCACCAGTCAGCCGGTCCTGATACTGGCTCACCAGTCAGCCGGTCCTGATTCTGGCTCACCGGTCAGCCGGTCCTGATACTGGCTCACCAGTCAGCTGGTCCTGATACTGGCTCACCAGTCAGCCGGTCCTGATACTGGCTCACCAGTCAGCCGGTCCTGATTCTGGCTCACCGGTCAGCCGGTCCTGATACTGGCTCACCAGTCAGCTGGTCCTGATACTGGCTCACCGGTCAGCCGGTCCTGATACTGGCTCACCAGTCAGCCGGTCCTGATACTGGCTCAGCGGTCAGCCGGTCCTGATACTGGCTCACCAGTCAGCCGGTCCTGATACTGGCTCACCAGTCAGCTGGTCCTGATACTGGCTCACCGGTCAGCCGGTCCTGATACTGGCTCACCGGTCAGCCGGTCCTGATACTGGCTCACCAGTCAGCCGGTCCTGATACTGGCTCACCGGTCAGCCGGTCCTGATACTGGCTCACCGGTCAGCCGGTCCTGATACTGGCTCACCAGTCAGCCGGTCCTGATACTGGCTCACCAGTCAGCCGGTCCTGATACTGGCTCACCAGTCAGCCGGTCCTGATACTGGCTCACCGGTCAGCCGGTCCTGATACTGGCTCACCGGTCAGCCGGTCCTGATACTGGCCCACCAGTCAGCCGGTCCTGATACTGGCTCACCGGTCAGCCGGTCCTGATACTGGCTCACCGGTCAGCCGGTCCTGATACTGGCTCACCAGTCAGCCGGTCCTGATACTGGCTCACCAGTCAGCCGGTCCTGATACTGGCTCAGCAGTCAGCCGGTCCTGATGCTGGCTCAGCAGTCAGCCGGTCCTGATACTGGCTCACCAGTCAGCCGGTCCTGATACTGGCTCACCAGTCAGCCGGTCCTGATACTGGCTCACCAGTCAGCCGGTCCTGATACTGGCTCACCGGTCCTGATACTGGCTCACCGGTCCTGATAGTGGCTCACCGGTCAGCCGGTCCTGATACTGGCTCACCGGTCAGCCGGTCCTGATACTGGCTCACCAGTCAGCCGGTCCTGATAGTGGCTCACCAGTCAGCCGGTCCTGATACTGGCTCACCAGTCAGCCGGTCCTGATACTGGCTCACCAGTCAGCCGGTCCTGATACTGGCTCAGCAGTCAGCCGGTCCTGATGCTGGCTCAGCAGTCAGCCGGTCCTGATACTGGCTCACCAGTCAGCCGGTCCTGATACTGGCTCACCAGTCAGCCGGTCCTGATACTGGCTCACCAGTCAGCCGGTCCTGATACTGGCTCACGGTCCTGATACTGGCTCACCGGTCCTGATAGTGGCTCACCGGTCAGCCGGTCCTGATACTGGCTCACCGGTCAGCGGTCCTGATACTGGCTCACCAGTCAGCCGGTCCTGATACTGGCTCACCAGTCAGCCGGTCCTGATACTGGCTCACCAGTCAGCGGTCCTGATACTGGCTCACCAGTCAGCCGGTCCTGATACTGGCTCACCAGTCAGCCGGTCCTGATACTGGCTCACCAGTCAGCCGGTCCTGATACTGGCTCACCAGTCAGCCGGTCCTGATACTGGCTCACCAGTCAGCCGGTCCTGATAGTGGCTCACCGGTCAGCCGGTCCTGATACTGGCTCACCAGTCAGCCGGTCCTGATACTGGCTCACCGGTCAGCCGGTCCTGATACTGGCTCAGCAGTCAGCCGGTCCTGATAGTGGCTCACCAGTCAGCTGGTCCTGATACTGGCTCACCAGTCAGCCGGTCCTGATACTGGCTCACCAGTCAGCCGGTCCTGATACTGGCTCACCGGTCAGCCGGTCCTGATACTGGCTCACCAGTCAGCCGGTCCTGATACTGGCTCACCAGTCAGCCGGTCCTGATACTGGCTCACCAGTCAGCCGGTCCTGATACTGGCTCACCAGTCAGCCGGTCCTGATACTGGCTCACCAGTCAGCCGGTCCTGATACTGGCTCACCAGTCAGCCGGTCCTGATACTGGCTCACCGGTCAGCCGGTCCTGATACTGGCTCACCAGTCAGCCGGTCCTGATACTGGCTCACCAGTCAGCCGGTCCTGATACTGGCTCACCAGTCAGCCGGTCCTGATAGTGGCTCACCAGTCAGCCGGTCCTGATACTGGCTCAGCGGTCAGCCTAGCCAGTCGTTGGGAGAGCTTCCGTGTGCTGACGCACCAACTTAAGTCTTAATTATTCCACATTGTCGTGACAGTTTCACATGGAAACATGTTGACCCTGACCCTGACCCTGACCCTGACCGCCACATGGATTTAATATTGCCCCTCCACACACCACACACACCACACACACCACACATACCACACACACCACACACACCACACCACACCACATGAGAGTTGTGGAGGAGGGACCTCTTTTTACCTGTTATTTCCTCTGTGTAACCCCCCCCCCCCTTACATACATCTCTGCTCTCTGCTCCTCCACTGTGCTGCCTCTCCCTCTTTCCCTCTCTCTTTAGCCTCGGGCATCTTCAGTGACTGTTCCCCTCTCCCTCTCTTTAGCCTCGGGCATCTTCAGTGACTGTTCCCCTCTCCCTCTCTTTAGCCTCGGGCATCTACAGTGACTGTTCCCCTCTCCCTCTCTCTTTAGCCTCGGGCATCTACAGTGACTGTTCCCCTCTCCCTCTCTCTTTAGCCTCGGGCATCTACAGTGACTGTTCCCCTCTCCCTCTCTTTAGCCTCGGGCATCTTCAGTGACTGTTCCCCTCTCCCTCTCTCTTTAGCCTCGGGCATCTTCAGTGACTGTTCCCCTCTCCCTCTCTCTTTAGCCTCGGGCATCTACAGTGACTGTTCCCCTCTCCCTCTCTCTTTAGCCTCGGGCATCTACAGTGACTGTTCCCCTCTCCCTCGCTCTTTAGCCTCGGGCATCTACAGTGACTGTTCCCCTCTCCCTCTCTCTTTAGCCTCGGGCATCTACAGTGACTGTTCCCCTCTCCCGCTCTCTTTAGCCTCGGGCATCTACAGTGACTGTTCCCCTCTCCCTCTCTCTTTAGCCTCGGGCATCTACAGTGACTGTTCCCCTCTCCCTCTCTCTTTAGCCTCGGGCATCTACAGTGACTGTTCCCCTCTCCCTCTCTCTTTAGCCTCGGGCATCTACAGTGACTGTTCCCCTCTCCCGCTCTCTTTAGCCTCGGGCATCTACAGTGACTGTTCCCCTCCTCGTCACTAGTTGGTGATGAATAATAATTCACAGTGCAGCTCTGCTGTCTGTTCTACCTGGCTCTGCCTAAAGACAGTCTCTACTCTCCTTTAAGCTGCAATATGTAACTTTCCTGGCTACCTGCCTACATTAACATAGAAATATGAGTTATAGATATGTCATTCTCATTGAAAGCAAGTCTGAGAAGACATATTCATGTTCTATGTGCTCTGTGTCTACGCTTCCCATTTGCTGCACCAGCTTCAAACTGCTGAAAATACAATGATTCTCTACACTATACTTATGTTTTTTTTTCACATCAACCAAAATTGGGCGAACTATTGGAATTTTAGCGACCAGGAAATGGCAGAGAGATTACTGCAGATGGCATCTTTTAGCTCTGCTGTGCTCTCTAAGGCACCCAATAAAAAGGTGCTAGGTTGCACGCTAAAGTGAGTTTTTCTTTGGGGGGGGTTCCCACATTGCCCAAGGCTGTATTATAAGATGCTGAATTAGAGCTGGGACAGCCCCCTCCAAAAAAAACTAAAAACCCTGAATATTTCAGTTACTAAATCAGTGCTGCTGGGACTTGTATCCAGAAACAAAACCCTAACATTTCAGCTCTCCAAGTTCGTCTATGTCACGACGGAGGTGTGGATTTTAAATCTAACGTTGAGAGGTCTAAAACACTACAAATGCAGAGATTTTAGATTTAACGTCTGGAGGTCTGGAGGACCGGAGCTGAAACACTACAAATGCAGAGATTTTAGATCTAACGTCTGGAGGTCTGGAGGACCGGAGCTGAAACACTACAAATGCAGAGACATGGTGAAATAACTGCATTTTTTTTTTGCGTTACTGTTTTATATTTCGCCTGTGGAAGCCTGGGCCTCCGTCAGGGAGTGACGGGTTAACCCAGAGGGCAATGCAAAACCCAAAGTCGTTTTAATCTCATCTATATGCGTAATTAAATAAAATTATAGCACACGCAATGTGTCAAGGGATAGATTTAGCATTCCGACGCTTTGTCTATTTCACGGCCACCACTATAAACCACGGAGCCGTCACTAATCGGCTGTCAGACTTCCTTCCACCAGACCTGCGTCCTGTTCGGTCCTTGTTGACCTCTGGCCTTATTGATTGGCTGAGCTGGCAGGTAGATGAAATACGCTTTCCCACTTGCCATGGTAATTATACAGGATAGGAAATGTTCCCCTCGTCGTAATCTGCGTGTGTGTGTGTGAGAGTTGAAAGCTTTGCGTTGAATTACACACATGTTTGTGTATATTAGTAAGCGTGTACATTGAACTCGGTTCACCTTTTCTGGCATCACTATTTCGTGGTACGGTGCAACATGGTGCTCATCTCTCTGTGACATGTCCCTCAGCACATTTGAACCTTTTTTATTTTATCCAGTCGAGTCAATAAACCGTGTTCTTATCGACCGCGACGGCCAAGTTATGGCGTGATGCACAAAACAGTGGACTGACTTCCAGATGTCACCATGTTTTTTTGACCAGAATGCCGTTGGGCTCTGGTCAGTGGAGGAGGGCACAATAGAGGGTAGGGTAGCTTAGACTCGTCCTGTGTCGTTGGTTCCCTCAGTCATTTAATGTGCTGAATTAGCATCTCAGCCCCATTGAGCCCAACAGCCAAGCAGGCTCTGTGCGGTGTTGTGATAGACACAGCTTTCCAATTCAATCCTGCTTCCCCTCAAACTTGTTGCCCTATTTGATGAATGAAATAATTAAATATAATTATATTTGGGTAAATATAATCCAGCATTGGATCCCAGAGGAGCATTTTAAAAGCATGAATTAAATCACTGAGTGGTCCTTGGTGAATCACGTGGCATTAGCCATTAGCCGTTAGCCGTCCTCTAATAACAGTGGCATTAGCCGTCCTCTAATAACAGTGGCATTAGCCTTTAGCCGTTAGCCGTCCTCTAATAACAGTGGCATTAGCCTTTAGCCGTCCTCTAATAACAGTGGCATTAGCCGTCCTCTAATAACAGTGGCATTAGCCTTTAGCCGTTAGCCGTCCTCTAATAACAGTGGCATTAGCCGTTAGCCGTCCTCTAATAACAGTGGCATTAGCCATTAGCCGTCCTCTAATAACAGTGGCATTAGCCATTAGCCGTCCTCTAATAACAGTGGCATTAGCCATTAGCCGTCCTCTAATAACAGTGGCATTAGCCATTAGCCGTCCTCTAATAACAGTGGCATTAGCCGTCCTCTAATAACAGTGGCATTAGCCGTCCTCTAATAACAGTGGCATTAGCCGTCCTCTAATAACAGTGGCATTAGCAGTCCTCTAATAACAGTGGCATTAGCAGTCCTCTAACAACAGTGGCATTAGCCGTTAGCCGTCCTCTAACAACAGTGGCATTAGCCGTTAGCCGTCCTCTAATAACAGTGGCATTAGCCATTAGCCGTCCTCTAATAACAGTGGCATTAGCCGTCCTCTAATAACAGTGGCATTAGCCGTTAGCCGTCCTCTAATAACAGTGGCATTAGCCGTTAGCCGTCCTCTAATAACAGTGGCATTAGCCGTTAGCCGTCCTCTAATAACAGTGGCATTAGCCGTTAGCCGTCCTCTAATAACAGTGGCATTAGCCGTCCTCTAATAACAGTGGCATTAGCCATTAGCCGTCCTCTAATAACAGTGGCATTAGCCGTCCTCTAATAACAGTGGCATTAGCCGTCCTCTAATAACAGTGGCATTAGCCGTCCTCTAATAACAGTGGCATTAGCCATTAGCCGTCCTCTAATAACAGTGGCATTATCCGTCCTCTAACAACAGTGGCATTAGCCGTCCTCTAACAACAGTGGCATTAGCAGTCCTCTAACAACAGTGGCATTAGCAGTCCTCTAACAACAGTGGCATTAGCCGTCCTCTAACAACAGTGGCATTAGCCGTCCTCTAACAACAGTGGCATTAGCCGTCCTCTAATAACAGTGGCATTAGCAGTCCTCTAACAACAGTGGCATTAGCAGTCCTCTAACAACAGTGGCATTAGCCGTCCTCTAACAACAGTGGCATTAGCCGTCCTCTAATAACAGTGGCATTAGCCGTCCTCTAACAACAGTGGCATTAGCCGTCCTCTAACAACAGTGGCATTAGCAGTCCTCTAACAACAGTGGCATTAGCCGTCCTCTAATAACAGTGGCATTAGCCGTCCTCTAATAACAGTGGCTAGGTCTCTGGACTATATAGGGAATTGTTAGCATTTTTTATGAATAAACGACGAAACAATGTCCCCATTTTTTTAAATAGAACTGTAACTAAGTAAACTATACCCTGTTTTACAATATCTGATTTAATCATGTTAGTTCATAAAGAAGGGATTATGTGGCATGAACAAGGAGTAATTAAACACCATTCCAACTAGTCTGAGGAGGAATGGTTGTGGGTTAAGTAAGCAGATAGATTAACGACCCTGTGGTTGAACCCACGAAACTGAGCTCTGGGGTGTTTTTAGATAAGGCAGTGAGTGCATTCCTAGGTTTTCTGTTAACTAGAACTGTCAGCTAAGTGGTGAGGGTTCAAGAGTTAATTCAGTTATGTTGTGTGTCCTGTGTGTGTGCTGATGAGTCAGCATGAACTTTTAAACTTGCTCTGTCTTGGTCGGGAGGAGGAGATTCATTCACCAACGACGTCATATTTTGTATATAAACTGTTGTTCGTGGTAACATGGTAGCACCCTCCAAGAATAAATACTATTATCTATTATTGATAAGACTGGTCTCCATCTATTTTATGCAAATAAGAATCTTACAAATTCTCATAAAATATATTTAAGTGAGGGCGGCAGGGTAGCCTAGTGGTTAGAGCGTTGGGGCGGCAGGGTAGCCTAGTGGTTAGAGCGTTGGGGCGGCAGGGTAGCCTAGTGGTTAGAGCGTAGGGGCGGCAGGGTAGCCTAGTGGTTAGAGCGTAGGGGCGGCAGGGTAGCCTAGTGGTTAGAGCGTAGGGGCGGCAGGGTAGCCTAGTGGTTAGAGCGTAGGGGCGGCAGGGTAGCCTAGTGGTTAGAGTGTAGGGGCGGCAGGGTAGCCTAGTGGTTAGAGCGTAGGGGCGGCAGGGTAGCCTAGTGGTTAGAGCGGAGAGGCGGCAGGGTAGCCTAGTGGTTAGAGCGGAGAGGCGGCAGGGTAGCCTCGTGGTTAGAGCGATGGACTAGTAACCAGAAGGTTGCAAGTTCAAACCCCCGAGCTGACAAGGTAAAACTCTGTCGTTCTGCTCCTGAACAAGGCAGTTAACCCACTGTTCCTAGGCCGTCATTAAAAATAAGAATTTGTTCTTAACTGACTTGCCTAGTTAAATAAAGGTAAAATAAAAAATTAAAAAATATCAGGGGCCTTCCAGCATTGGGGAACATCCTGCACGCGCCATTTCTTTCTTTGGGCACAAGAAATGTTCCAAGCTAAGGGGGAATCAGACTAGTGTAGACTCCCTCTCCTGGTTCACCAACTACTTCTCTATCAGAGTTCAGTGTGTCAAATCGGGGGGCCTGTTGTCCGGACCTCTGGCAGTCTCTATGGGGGTGCCACAGGGTTCAATTCTTGGGCCGACTCTTTTCTCTGTATACATCAATGATGTCGCTCTTGCTGCTGGTGATTCTCTGATCCACCTCTACGCAGACGACACCATTCTGTATACTTCTGGCTCTTCTTTGGACACTGTGTTAACTAACCTCCAAACGAGCTTCAATGCCAGACAACTCTCCTTCCGTGGCCTCCAACTACTCTTAAATGCTAGTAAAACGAAATGCATTCTCTTCAACCGATCGCTACCCGTACCCTCCCGCCTGACTTGCATCACTACTCTGGACGGCTCTGACTTAGAATACGTGGACAACTATAAATACCTAGGTGTCTGGTTAGACTGTAAACTCTCCTTCCAGACCCACATCAAACATCTCCAATCCAAAGTTAAATCTAGAATTGGCTTCCTATTTCGCAACAAAGCCTACTTCACTCATGCTGCCAAACATACCCTCGTAAAACGGACTATCCTACCGATCCTTGACTTCGGCGATGTCATTTATAAAATAGCCTCCGACACTCTACTCAGACTGCATCCAATTTGCTATCACGTAGCATGCGCTCCAGCAGGTATATCTCACTGGTCCTCAAAGCCAACACCTTCCTTTGGCCGCCTTTCCTTCCAGTTCTCTGCAGCCATTAACTGGAACGAAATGCAAAAATCACTGAAGTTGGAGACACATCTCCCTCACTAACTTTAAGCGTCAGCTGTCAGAGCAGCTGTACACAACCTATCTGTAAATAGCCCATCCAACCAACTACATACCTCATCCCCATATTTGTTTTTGTTTTTCTGCTCTTTTGCACACCAGTATTTCTACTTGTACATCCTCATCTGCACATCTATCACTCCAGTGTTAATTGCTAATTTGTAATAACTTCTCCGCTATGGTCTATTTATTGCCTTACCCCCTTACTTCATTTGCACACACTGTATACATGTTTTTCAAGTCTATTTTTTTAATATATACATTTTAAATTAAGTGTAAAAATGTTTTCCCACTAAGCATAATGAACTCGGCAGGCAGACCGGCCCTGAGCCTTATAGGGATAATTTGGGTTTTTGACAATGAAGTGTATATATATATCATTTATATTTATATAATTTTTAAAGTGCCTTCAGAATGTAGTCACACACCTTCACTTTTTTCACATTTTGTTAAAATTGACTTAATTTCCTTATTTTTTTGGTCAACTATCAACAGAAAATACTCTACCAAAAACTAATTTGAACATTTGTAAAAAATAATAAAAAAATAAATTAAACACCATCTTGATTAGTTAAGTATTCAACCCCCCTGAGTAAATACGTGTTTGAATCACCTTCGGCAGTGACGACAGCTGTGGGTCCTCCTGGGTAAATCTCTTAAGAGCTTAGCACAGCTGGATTGTACAATATTTTCACGTTCTTCTTATATAGAACAGATCTACCGCTTCTTAGACTTACTTTCAATAAGAATGACAGATCTATAACAAATATTTCTATGTGAAGTTGGTCAGGTCACCCAACAAAACGTACATATCGCAGCTTTAAAATCTACGGCAAGACATGAAAATCGCTATCTAGACAATCAAGAAGAACTTCGACTTAAGACACCTCAATTCGTGGGTCTGGGAAACCTTTGCCGTGTGTGTGTGGAACCCCTGGGCTAGTGTGTGCTAGAAGCACCAGCTTCTACTTTTCTTGTATTGATTAGTTGCTACCGTGTGGCTGTGTTCCTAGTCACTATGTGAACCCATTGCAGAGCTCTATTTCTTTCTATTTCTATACTGTAATAATGGATTAGATCCTAACATTCTCTCCTTCCCATGCAGAGGCAGCCCCATCACTGTCTGTGTGTGCATTATCTAGGCTGATATCAGACAATCAGGAGATGGAATGAAGAGAGGGTGGATGGAAGGAGAGATGGAATGAAGAGAGGATGGATGGAAGGAGAGATGGAATGAAGAGAGGATGGATGGAAGGAGAGATGGAATGAAGAGAGGATGGATGGAAGGAGAGATGGAATGAAGAGAGGGTGGATGGAAGGAGAGATGGAATGAAGAGAGGGTGGATGGAAGGAGAGATGGAATGAAGAGAGGATGGATGGAAGGAGAGATGGAATGAAGAGAGGGTGGATGGAAGGAGAGATGGAATGAAGAGAGGGTGGATGGAAGGAGAGATGGAATGAAGAGAGGGTGGATGGAAGGAGAGATGGAATGAAGAGAGGATGGATGGAAGGAGAGATGGAATGAAGAGAGGATGGATGGAAGGAGAGATGGAATGAAGAGAGGATGGATGGAAGGAGAGATGGAATGAAGAGAGGGTGGATGGAAGGAGAGATGGAATGAAGAGAGGGTGGATGGAAGGAGAGATGGAATGAAGAGAGGATGGATGGAAGGAGAGATGGAATGAAGAGAGGATGGATGGAAGGAGAGATGGAATGAAGAGAGGGTGGATGGAAGGAGAGATGGAATGAAGAGAGGGTGGATGGAAGGAGAGATGGAATGAAGAGAGGGTGGATGGAAGGAGAGATGGAATGAAGAGAGGGTGGATGGAAGGAGAGATGGAATGAAGAGAGGGTGGATGGAAGGAGAGATGGAATGAAGAGAGGGTGGATGGAAGGAGAGATGGAATGAAGAGAGGGTGGATGGAAGGAGAGATGGAATGAAGAGAGGGTGGATGGAAGGAGAGATGGAATGAAGAGAGGGTGGATGGAAGGAGAGATGGAATGAAGAGAGGGTGGATGGAAGGAGAGATGGAATGAAGAGAGGGTGGATGGAAGGAGAGATGGAATGAAGAGAGGGTGGATGGAAGGAGAGATGGAATGAAGAGAGGGTGGATGGAAGGAGAGATGGAATGAAGAGAGGGTGGATGGAAGGAGAGATGGAATGAAGAGAGGGTGGATGGAAGGAGAGATGGAATGAAGAGAGGGTGGATGGAAGGAGAGATGGAATGAAGAGAGGGTGGATGGAAGGAGAGATGGAATGAAGAGAGGGTGGATGGAAGGAGAGATGGAATGAAGAGAGGGTGGATGGAAGGAGAGATGGGGAGGAAATCACACTGGAAGGAGATGTAGAGTTAAGGAGAATGAATGAATGAGTTAGATGGGTAGAAACTGTGAAAGAAATAAAGGAGAGTGAGAAGGATACAGCAATGTTTGGAAAAATCCTCTGCATTATCCTTAACAGCAGACTCGTACATTTCCAAAGTGAAAACAATGTATTGAACAAATGTCAAATTGGCTGTTCACCAAATTACCGTACGACAGGCCATGTATTCAACCCTAATTGACCAACAAAACAAAGGCAAAGTATTCTCATGCCTTGTTGTTTTCAAAAAAGCTTTTCACTCAATTTGGCATGAGTCTGCAATACAAATAATGGAAAGTGGTGTTGCGGCAGTTAAAATTGGCAAAATAACATTTCTTCCCACAGGTTGAGACAGGGATGCATGTCAAGCCCCACCCTCTTCAACATATATATATCAACAAATTGCCGAGGGCACTAGAACAGTCTGCAGCACCTGGCCTCAACCTTACTAGAATCTGAAGTCAAATGTCTACAGTTTGTTGATGATCTGGTGCCTATGTCCCCAATCAAGGAGGGCCTACAGCAGCAGCTAGATATTCTGCACAGATTCTGTCAGACCTGAGCCCTGACAGTAAATCTCAGTATGACAAAAATAATGGTGTTCCAAAAAAGGTCCAGTTGCCACGACCACTAACAAATTCCATCTAGGCACCGTTGCCCGAGAGCACACAAAAAACTATACATACCTCGGCCTAAACATCAGCGCCACAGGTAACTTCCACAAATCTGTGAACGATCTGAGAGACAAGGCAAGAAGGAACATACATTTTGACGTAACAATTAGGATCTGGCTAAAAATACTTCTCAGTTATAGAACTGTCCATTATGGTTAATTTTGGGGTCCGCTCACCAAGCAAAAATTCACAAAATGGCACAAACACCAAATTGAGAGACTGTATGCGGAATACTGCAAAAATATCCCATGTGTATAATGTAAAAAGACAACAAATAATGCATGCAGAGCAGAATTAGGCCGATACCCACTAATTATCAGAATCCAGAAGAGCCGTTATGTTCAATAACCACTTAAAAGGAAGTGATTTCCAAACCTTCCATAACAAAGCCATCACCTACAGAGAGATGAACCTGGAGAAGAGTCCCCTAAGCAAGCTGGTCCTGGGGCTCAGATCACAAACTCAAACAGAGCCCCAGAACAGCAACACAATTAGACCAAATCATAAGAAAACAAAAAGATAATTACTTGACACATTGGAAAGAATCAACAAAAATACAGCAAACTAGAATGCTATTTGGCCCTAAACAGAGAGTACACAGTGGCAGAATACCTGACCACTGCGACTGACCCAAACTTAAGAAATCTTTGACTATGTACAGACTCGGTGAGCATCGCCTTGCTATTGCGCGAAAGGCCGCCGTAGGCAGACATGGCTCTCGGGAAGACAGGCTATATGAACACTGCCCACAAAATGAGGTGGAAACTGAGCTGCACTTCCTAACCTCCTGCCAAATGTACGACCATATTAGAGACACCATATTTCCCTCAGATTACACAAGATCCACAAAGAATTCGAAAACAAATCCAATTTTGATGAACTCCCATATCTACTGGGTGAGATTCCACAGTGTGCCATCACAGCAACAAGGTGGGTGACCTGTTGCCACAAGAAAAGGGGAAGCAGTGAAGATCTTTACCATTGTAAATACAACCTATGTTTATTTATTTCCCCCTTTTGTACTTTAACTATTTCCACACAATTTCAACACTATATATGACATTTTTAAAATGTATTTCTTCTGGAACTTTTGAGTATCATGCTTACTGTATTTTTTTTCCAAATTTATTTCACTTTTATTTATCTATTTCACTTTCTTTGGTAGACATATGTTTCCCGTGCCAATAAAGCCCCTTAAATTGAATTGATATTTGATATAAATTGATCTAACGAACCTACGTGGGTGGAATGATAGAAGGATAAGAGGCAGAGGTGAGTTTTATCCCAGCATCTTTCCTGTTGTCTGTGCCCTTGGGGAAAATCCTCCTCTGTGTTCCAAATGGGTCCCTATTCCCTATATAGTGCACTACTTTTGACCAAGGCCCATAGGGCGGAGCAGAGTGGGCCATTCAGGCCAACTTTACTGTAAATTGGAGCGATGCCATGTTTCACGAGCTTTTTACCACCACCATGCTGGATCAATGAGTCAGTCGGGGTCTTCGATTAAAGACATCCTCCAGCGATTTCTGAACTTTTACGGTTTACAAAGCGATTGGTCAAGTATAAATTTAGCAAAGTACACAAAATACACACTAAAGGGTAAATCCATGTCCTTTTGTGTATAACATCCATTTTACCACTGTTCACTCTGAGTTAGGTATTCAAGGAACTGGTCTGATGGAAATGTGTGATATCATTGGCCTCCCCCTTTGCTTTAGGAACAATAGGGAGCAATAAGGAAAGCCCCCCCCCCCCCCCCGTGCTGTGTCATGACATACCAGACCGCCTATTCGTTCAGTTAATCAGGTGTTAAATGAGGTGAAAAGGAGACTGGAGAGCCACTAAGTCTTGTCTGAAACAACCTTGGACTTTCTCCTGGTCCTAAAATAACGCTGGAGTTGAAGGCTGGATATTCCTCATTTAGATTGTCCAGACCGTACTGATCCAAAGTTCAGCTGATGTTAGTCATTGTATAGTCTCAAGTTAAAGACTACGTCCTTACAATACTTAGTATTATTGTGAAGAAGAAGATGGCTCAATCTAAGCTGAACTTTTGTCTCCAAAAAAATGTGCTTGGAAAGACGGACGAGTCCTTGGTCCTGATGTGTGATACAGACCAAACTTTTTTTTGGCCTGTAATTTTCTAGCCTCCTATTTCTTTACCCAAAACCCCCTGTTGCGAGGTGAGTGACAGAAGTAAGATGGCTCCTTGAACCATGCTTTTCCTTTCAGGTTCTAAAGGCCAGTCAGTCCACTAGCCTTGTATTCCTGACATTTAAAAAAAAGTTTCTCTACATTTCCTGTCCCTTTCTACCCAAACCCCCAGTATTTAAACCCCGACCTGCTAGGCTGTTCCTTTCTACCCAAACCCCCAGTATTTAAACCCCGACCTGCTAGGCTGTTCCTTTCTACCCAAACCCCCAGTATTTAAACCCCGACCTGCTAGGCTGTTCCTTTCTACCCAACCCCCAGTATTTAAACCCCGACCTGCTAGGCTGTTCCTTTCTACCCAAACCCCCAGTATTTAAACCCCCGACCTGCTAGGCTGTTCCTTTCTACCCAAACCCCCAGTATTTAAACCCCGACCTACTAGGCTGTTCCTTTCTACCCAAACCCCAGTATTTAAACCCCCGACCTGCTAGGCTGTTCCTTTCTACCCAAACCCCCAGTATTTAAACCCCCGACCTGCTAGGCTGTTCCTTTCTACCCAAACCCCCAGGGGGGGGTATTATGTAGTGTGTTGGGATGTTTGTATGTGTGAATGTTTGGTTAGAGTCCAGTGTGTGCATAGTCGATACAAGAGACTGCAGAAAAGGGTAAATGCAGACAGTCCTGGTAGCCATTTGATTAACTATTTATCAGTCTTATGGCTTGGGGGTAGAAGCTGTTCAGGGTCCTGTTGGTTCCAGACTTTGTTCACTGCTACCTCTTGCTGTGCGGAAGCAGAGAGAACAGTCTATTGGGTGGGCTTCCTCTGACACTGCCTGGGTGGCAGGGTGCCCCGGTGATGTACTGGGCTCTACTCATCACTACCTGGTGTAGAGGTCCTGGGTGGCAGGGAGCCCCGGTGATGTACTGGGCTCTACTCACCACTGTGAGTAGCATTCGTGGGCCTTGCAGTTGTCGTACCAGGCGACGATGCAGAGAGTAAAGATGCTCTCAATGGTGCAGCTGTAGAATATTTTGAGGATCTGAGGGGGATGAGGCGCTGACGAGCCCACCGCAACTGTGTGGGTCATGTTAATTACTTAGTAATATGACTACTGATCAGTCCTACCACTGGTGTCATCAGCAAAGTGGATGATGGTGTTGGAGTCGTGTGTGTGTGGCCACGCAGTCGTGGGTGAACATTGAGTACAGGAGGGGAGTAAGTACACATCCCTGAGGGACCACCGTGTTGATGGTCAGCGTGTCGGATGTGTTGGTGCCTACCCATGCCACCTGGGGGTGGACTGTCAGGAAGTCCAGGATCCAGTGGGAGGTGTTTATGTTCAGTCCCAGGCTTTAGTGAGGAGCTAATTCTATATTTAATTAAACCTTTATTTAACTAGGCAAGTCGGCTAAGAGAAAAATATTATTTACAATGACTGCCCGGCCAAACCCGGATGATGCTGGGCCAATTGTGTGCCGCCCTATGGGACTCCCAATCCCGGCTGGTTGTGATACAGCTTGGAATCGAACCAGGGTCTGTAGTGACGCCTTTAGCACTGAGATGCAGTGCCTTAGACCGCTGCGCCACTCTGGAGTTTAGAGGGGACAATGGTGTTGAATGCTGAGCTGTCGTCAATGAACATCATTCTCACGTAGGAATTCAAAGGGCCTGCTGCCTGCTGTGAGATTGCATTAGTTCTCATCCACCTCACATTTCTCCATTTTGAGTTAGTTATATGCTGTTCTTTTGGAAAAATACAATTTGCCTGACTATTTTCCAACTGGGTGAGTGACCTTTAAAACAACCACTCACAAAAACCCTGTCGTCACCCACAGAGCCATTTTTCTCCCTGTCAATTGGCAGAAAAGCAGTTTTTTTTTAATGCCAGACATAAATCTACATTTCAAGCACAGCCCCAGTTCTTTTTCCATTTGCAACAACTATTTGAGACATTTACATGTAAGTCGGACCGTAATATTGCAGTCTGTTTATGCTGTTTTTGTTGGCTGGACAGAGAGGACTACATTGTCGCTAATGTGAGAGGAGAATCGTCCTATGGGTTTCCTGGTCAAAAGTTGTGCACTATACTGGTAACAGGCTTCCGTTTGAGACGTGGCAGTGATCTGTGATGAGTAAGGGGGGGGAACCACGGGAGACTGGCCGCCCCGACGGGAGACTGGCCGCCCCGACGGGAGACTGGCCGCCCCGACGGGAGACTGGCCGCCCCGACGGGAGACTGGCCGCCCCGACGGGAGACTGGCCGCCCCGACGGGAGACTGGCCGCCCCGACGGGAGACTGGCCGCCCCGACGGGAGACTGGCCGCCCCGACGGGAGACTGGCCGCCCCGACGGGAGACTGGCCGCCCCGACGGGAGACTGGCCGCCCCGACGGGAGACTGGCCGCCCCGACGGGAGACCGGCCGCCCCGACGGGAGACCGGCCGCCCCGACGGGAGACCGGCCGCCCCGACGGGAGACCGGCCGCCCCGACGGGAGACCGGCCGCCCCGACGGGAGACCGGCCGCCCCGACGGGAGACCGGCCGCCCCGACGGGAGACCGGCCGCGTCAGAGCACACACACATCTGTCGCTCCCTCAAGTCTTTCAGCACTCCAATCCATATCGCCAAGGGACGAGCACTGATGACCAACACTAGGGCTCCTTCCCAAATGGCACCCTGGTTCCCTATATTGGTCACTGGTCAAAAGTAGTGCACTACATAGGACATAAGGTGCTATTGGGATGAACCTTGGATCTGGATACTGTCATGTCATTATTGGGAGGCCCTGCTAAAGATTTACCACCCCTGAACCCAAAATCTACCCCTAAGATCGGCTTGACCTGAACCCGAACCCTACCCCTAAGATCGGCTTGACCTGAACCCAAACCCTGACACTGGAAGCTCCTTCTCTCACCAAATATTTAATTTTATGAGATCAGAAACCACTGTTTCCCCTCAACTCCTCGTCTCTGGTATCCTGCAGATGTTCCCTGCGTGTTGCTGCTTACACCTTGTGGTATTTTCAAAGAACCCGTTTGTTGTTAAGGAAGGCAACACCGGGGAAGATGATACTGCCGTATTTAAAAATAGTCTGTCTAGGACGAGGCGAACCCAGAAAAGATCCACTGAGACACAATCAGTTGTCTTAAACAGACCATTTTCTTTTCTGTAGAGAAAAATAAAAACATCTAATCTAGGAAAGGAAAGGATGGCCCAGGAAATTTATATACCAGTTCCTTTCACTCTACTTTCCTGAAATGTATTGTAATTGCATTTAATTAATATCCTGAGGAAATACATTTGTCTCCCAAACGCATAAACAAGTTTCAGCCAAGATGATTTGCCTCTGCTTTATGTTTATGTGGCCCTTGTTCATTGTATTTTTATTTTACCGCGGCTCTTTAATTATTTGTTACTTTGGGGGGGGGGGGGGGGGGGGTTGTTATTTTTCTTGACTGCATCGTTGGTTAAGGGCTTGTGAGTAAGCGTTACACTGTAAGGTCTACACCTGTTTCTATTTGGCGCGTGTGAGACATGAGATGTTTATTGTTGATTTGAGCTGTCAGGATAGTCGGCTAACCAGCTCAGACAACTGCAGACGGGCCTCGGTGTTGCGTCCTTGGAGGTGATGCATAGTATCCTGTAGACGATGCAGAATCTTCAATGACAAATCGCCGAATCGAGCAGTAGAAGTAATAACCATGAAACATCCATCAACACGTGTATCAACTCGTACACCACTGCATATGTACTACCGGCATAATAACTGGTTATAAAGTGGGTGGCTTGTCCTTTTTTTAACGGATCGTTTTTAAACGTCAGTTTCAGCCCAAAGCAGTTCCTTTTGGCCTTTTTTTCTGTTGGCTGTTCGTTGTCGGTTCAGTTTTATAATTACAATGACTTTGCCCTGTTCAGTTTTATAATTACAATGACTTTGCCCTGTTCAGTTTTATAATTACAATGACGTTGCCCTGTTCAGTTTTATAATTACAATGACGTTGCCCGGTTCAGTTTTATAATTACAATGACGTTGCCCTGTTCATTTTTATAATTACAATGACGTTGCCCTGTTCAGTTTTATAATTACAATGACGTTGCAGGTTCAGTTTTATAATTACAATGACGTTGTCGGTTCAGTTTTATAATTACAATGACGTTGCAGGTTGTTTTATAATTACAATGACGTTGCCCTGTTCAGTTTTATAATTACAATGACGTTGCAGGTTCAGTTTTATAATTACAATGACGTTGCAGGTTCAGTTTTATAATTACAATGACGTTGTCGGTTCAGTTTTATAATTACAATGACGTTGTCGGTTCAGTTTTATAATTACAATGATGTTGCCCTGTTCAGTTTTATAATTACAATGACGTTGCCCTGTTCAGTTTTATAATTACAATGACGTTGCAGGTTCAGTTTTATAATTACAATGACGTTGCCCTGTTCAGTTTTATAATTACAATGACGTTGCAGGTTCAGTTTTATAATTACAATGACGTTGCAGGTTGTTTTATAATTACAATGACGTTGCAGGTTGTTTTATAATTACAATGACGTTGCAGGTTGTTTTATAATTACAATGACGTTGCCGGTTCAAACAAGGTGCTGACGTCTTCGTTCTGATCTGACACGGTCATGAATTTAAGTCTTGTTCCATGGAGTTCTGGCAAAAACGCTTATGTCCCAAAAATGACACCCTATCCCCTATGCAGTGTACTACATTGGACCAGGGCCCATTGGGAATAGGTTGCCTATATAGTGAATAGGGTGTTATTTGGGACACAATGTCCCCCTCTCCAGATGGGTTCAGAGGTCAGATCGTGAAACAAAGGCATTGTTTCCAAGCACCCGAGTAGCAGACCTCCTTAGAGAAAAGCCTTTGAACAGTTTGCTTAAAGCAGGCTATTGATCTCTGTTAACATATAGAATTTTTTTAAGGTCATACCAAGGACCATTTAACGATTTGATTTTATAATTTTAAAACCCCTTGAAGTATACTTCAAAAATGTTTTTTTGTTGTTGTTGAAAATATTGAATTTGCCTTACTGCTATTAGCTCCTACAGACACATTGAATGAGTAACAGATTCATGACGTGGAGCAACATTCTCCCCAAGACAAAATCTAAAGGAAGTTTATTCTGAAGTCTGTATTGTGTCAGAGATATAAGAAAGATCAGAAAACATTTATTATGTTCTCTCTCTATACCTACCTACCTACCTACCTACCTACCTACCTACCTACCTACCTACCTACCTACCTACCTACCTACCTACCTACCTACCTACCTTCCTTCCTTCCTTCCTTCCTTCCTTCCTTCCTTCCTTCCTTCCTTCCTTCCTTCCTTCCTTCCTTCCTTCCTTCCTTCCTTCCTTCCTTCCTTCCTTCCTTCCTTCCTTCTTTCCTTCTTTCCTTCTTTCCTTCCTTCAAACCAGTCTTGAGGCCTGTTGGCGTCATATTAGTGTGTAACCCAAACTGTTGGGACGTTACAGACAGAAGTTGGCAGATTGGCTGTACCGACTTCAGACGAGTCTCGAGATGCTTGTGAGGGGTCGTAAGGCAAAACGGGAGAACGCCACGTTCGCGAGAGTAATCTTTCCATAGAGGCGTTTTTAGGACAAACCGTTGGGACGCTACAGAAATGTTCTTGATTTTCGGGATGTCTCATGGTCTGAGAAAAATGCAATTGAAGTGCTCGTACCGTGGAGTTCTGACCCACCATCCCATAGAGGCGTTTCTGACCCACCAACCCATAGAGGCGTTTCTGACCCACCAACCCATAGAGGCGTTTCTGACCCACCATCCCATAGAGGCGTTTCTGACCCACCGACCCATAGAGGCGTTTCTGACCCACCGACCCATAGAGGCGTTTCTGACCCACCGACCCATAGAGGCGTTTCTGACCCACCGACCCATAGAGGCGTTTCTGACCCACCATCCCATAGAGGCGTTTCTGACCCACCGACCCATAGAGGCGTTTCTGACCCACCGACCCATAGAGGCGTTTCTGACCCACCGACCCATAGAGGCGTTTCTGACCCACCGACCCATAGAGGCGTTTCTGACCCACCGACCCAACGTGGCTGGTGAAGTAGACCTCTTACCTGCCCGTTTTTGGCAAATGGTGGGGGTTATTTTTCGTCTCTGTCCTCTAGCCTCTCTGTTCCGTTTAACTCTTATCTTTTTGTGTGGCTTTAACAGCCCTGTGAAGATGTGCCCCTGATTTAAAATGTCCTCACATCACCATTAACCTCGGACATGAGTGTGCTTGTAAGCACATGGGTAAGCTCCCTCTCTCTCGCCCTGCTGTGTTTTTTGGAATTAACTTATTCCCCTGCTGTGTTTTAATTGGACATTTAATAGTGTTGACTTTATCGGTTTACAAAAAATATTCTAATTGTGTATTAAGTAAAGGTCTGTTCCTTGTTCGTTCCTACCGCCTCCACCGATGATTCTGTGTAGCCTACCTTTTCTAAAACTTTGAGGCTGAAGCTGACCTGGAAATAGAAGCGTTACTTCGAGTTCTGCTGCTACTGCCCAGGGGGTGGTAGCTGTGCCGAGGGGGTGGTAGCTGTGCCGAGGGGGTGGTAGCTGTGCCGAGGGGGTGGTAGCTGTGCCGAGGGGGTGGTAGCTGTGCCGAGGGGGTGGTAGCTGTGCCCAGGGGGTGGTAGCTGTGCCGAGGGGGTGGTAGCTGTGCCCAGGGGGTGGTAGCTGTGCCGAGGGGGTGGTAGCTGTGCCCAGGGGGTGGTAGCTGTGCCCAGGGGGTGGTAGCTGTGCCCAGGGGGTGGTAGCTGTGCCCAGGGGGTGGTAGCTGTGCCCAGGGGGTGGTAGCTGTGCCCAGGGGGTGGTAGCTGTGCCCAGGGGGTGGTAGCTGTGCCCAGGGGGTGGTAGCCGTGCCCAGGGGGTGGTAGCCGTGCCCAGGGGGTGGTAGCCGTGCCCAGGGGGTGGTAGCCGTGCCCAGGGGGTGGCGGCGGCAGCCGTGCCCAGGCGGGGGGCGGTGGTAGCCGAGCCACAGTTCAAGACCCCCGCCACCACACAGGTTTACTATGTATCATTTAAATGTGTCTGGGGATTTTCCCCCTCAAGAGATCTAGACTGAACACCCACGCCACATTAGTCTACTAGAGTGTACAGCCCCCCACACCGCCTAGCTACAGCTTCAGCCCCCCCCCCTCCCACTTCCTAGCTATATTAATAGCACCCACTCAGGTCTCAATAGACTTTTCAATAAACACTACTGTCGTGGCGGTACGGGGTGTCTGCTTGAATGAAAGGGCTTATTCCTTTTGTTATAATGGCAGATCGCCGACACACCCTGCTATCAGTCTGTCGGGGTTAGTTTCCTCACAGGGTCTTGATCTTTGAGGAGACCTGCTTACAGCTGTCTGTTTGGTTCCTTCCTTCCTCTCTTCTGACGAAGTAATGAAGCTCTCAGGTGTCATTCAAGGCACACTGTAATCTAGAATTAGCATGGTTGTGTCCAGCTTGTTTATACCGTAGCGGTTGTGTCCAGCGGGTCACTGGGAGGAGACCAGGGGGTCACTGGGAGGAGACCAGGGGGTCACTGGGAGGAGACCAGGGGGTCACTGGGAGAAGACCAGGGGGTCACTGGGAGGCTTCCTAGCAGGCCCAAGGTCACCCTGCCGTCTCTTCTCTCATTCATATGCAGAGGAGGCCCATCTAGATTTAGAATTGTAATAAATCCTCGTTCTGATCTCTCACCTCGCTCCTTATCATTCTATTTATTATTTTATGTCTCACTCAGACAGGAAGAGGATCAACCACAGATAGAAGATACTCCCCCCCTGACTCTACCCACCCCCTCCCTCCCTCCCTCCCTCTACCACCCCAACCCTCCCTCTACCACCCCCTCCCTCCCTCCCTCCCTCCACCCCCCCCCCCCCCTGACTCTACCCTCCCCCTCCCTCCCTCTACCACCCCCTCCCTCCCTCCCTCCCTCCCTCCCTCCCTCCCTCCCTCCCTCCCTCCCTCCTCCCTCCCTCCCTCCCTCCCTCCCTCCCTCCCTCCCTCCCTCCCTCCCTCCCTCCCTCCCTCCCTCCCTCCACCACCCCCTCCCTCCCTCTACCACCCCCTCCCTCCCTCCCTCTACCACCCCCTCCCTCCCTCCCTCTACCACCCCCTCCCTCCCTCCCTCTACCACCCCCTCCCTCCCTCCCCTACCACCCCCTCCCTCCCTCCCCTACCACCCCCTCCCTCCTGACTCTACCACCCCCTCCCTCCTGACTCTACCACCCCCTCCCTCCTGACTCTACCACCACCTCCCTCCTGACTCTACCACCTCCCTCCTGACTCTACCACCTCCCTCCTGACTCTACCACCCCCTCCCTCCCTCCCTCCCTCCCTCCCTCCCTCCCTCCCTCCCTCCCTCCCTCCCCTCCCTCCCTCCCTCCCTCCCTCCCCCTCCCTCCCTCCCCCTACCCCTCCCTCCCTCCCTCCCTCCCTCCCTCCCTCCTGACCCTACCACCTCTGACCTGTGGTGCTTCAGTGGTCTCCTCCTGGCCTGGTGAGCCTGCTGTCTGATCCATTTCACAGGTCTCGGTAAAATAGAGACAACTGTTTCCCAGTTTTTTTATTAACTGAGAGACATCCGCCGACGGTCCCGATTTGACACCTTGCGACGGATCACTGTGTAAAAGATTGATGCTCCCCCTGCCAGACCTGCCCCCCCCTTCTCTCACTGAGGGAGACTGGTAAATGGATGATGGACAACGACTAGCGGCACTTTCTCTGTTTGGAGACACTCGCCCTTGGTCCTTAATCGCACCCGTGTTATGTTTTTACAAAGACCACCCGCGTGACTTCTCAACCTCACACCTGACTGACGGTCTGTACTGGAGCTACGCTAGACCACCCGCGTGACTTCTCTACCTCACACCTAACGGACAGTCTGTACTGGAGCTAGTAGGGTTTTGTGCATTAATTTAAAATATAAAGGCCACATTTGCACGTTCCCATAAATACTACAGAGATGCCCTCTGTCAGAGGACATATTGGGAAAAGATCGCTTTTGATGATCTGCTAGGCTACATTAACAGCTGCTTGGGTTGATCTATATTACGCAGAGGTATTTCAGAGGTTCAGATCAAGTGAAGAAACAATGGGTCACACAACTCTCCTACAGACTCCCTGTCCGTTAAGACCTCTTGTCTCTTTGATGTCAGGTGTAAATGTTCGTCCCGCAAGGTTGTTCTAGCCTTCTGCTCGGCGATGGACTTTCCCTGCACCCTCATAAAGCACATTAGAACAGATGAGACAAACACATTTAAACAT
The DNA here is from genome assembly GCF_036934945.1 of Oncorhynchus masou masou. Lineage (NCBI taxonomy): Eukaryota > Metazoa > Chordata > Actinopteri > Salmoniformes > Salmonidae > Oncorhynchus > Oncorhynchus masou. The sequence continues at coordinate 90,041,159 of NC_088243.1, read as the reverse complement.
AACCAGACACGGGCACTAGGTGGTGTCCCTGAGTGGACAGGCCTGGGGGTTGGACAGGCCTGGGGGTTGGACAGGCCTGGGGGTTGGACAGGCCTGGGGGTTGGACAGGCCTGGGGGTTGGACAGGCCTGGGGGTTGGACAGGCCTGGGGGTTGGACAGGCCGGGGGTTGGACAGGCCGGGGGTTGGACAGACTGGCACCCCTGCCATCAGCATTGTCCCTGGCTGTGCCCCAAACGACACCGTTTCCCTATTTAGTGCAGCACTTAAAATTACAACTCAAAAGTAGTGCCCTAACATGAGAAATGGGGTGTCATTTGAGAGACAACCCTTTAGTCCAACTCATCGGTCCCAGTGCCTCCCCTTGGTCTGGACTCATCGGTCCCAGTGCCTCCCCTTGGTCTGGACTCATCGGTCCCAGTGCCTCCCCTTGGTCTGGACTCATCGGTCCCAGTGCCTCCCCTTGGTCTGGACTCATCGGTCCCAGTGCCTCCCCTTGGTCTGGACTCATCGGTCCCAGTGCCTCCCCTTGGTCTGGACTCATCGGTCCCCAGTGCCTCCCCTTGGTCTGGACTCATCGGTCCCAGTGCCTCCCCTTGGTCTGGACTCATCGGTCCCAGTGCCTCCCCTTGGTCTGGACTCATCGGTCCCAGTGCCTCCCCTTGGCCAGGACTCATCGGTCCCAGTGCCTCCCCTTGGTCTGGACTCATCGGTCCCAGTGCCTCCCCTTGGTCTGGACTCATCGGTCCCAGTGCCTCCCCTTGGTCTGGACTCATCGGTCCCAGTGCCTCCCCTTGGTCTGGACTCATCGGTCCCAGTGCCTCCCCTTGGTCTGGACTCATCGGTCCCAGTGCCTCCCCTTGGTCTGGACTCATCGGTCCCAGTGCCTCCCCTTGGTCTGGACTCATCGGTTCCCAGTGCCTCCCCTTGGTCTGGACTCATCGGTTCCCAGTGCCTCCCCTTGGTCTGGACTCATCGGTCCCAGTGCCTCCCCTTGGTCTGGACTCATCGGTCCCAGTGCCTCCCCTTGGTCTGGACTCATCGGTCCCAGTGCCTCCCCTTGGTCTGGACTCATCGGTCCCAGTGCCTCCCCTTGGTCTGGACTCATCGGTCCCAGTGCCTCCCCTTGGTCTGGACTCATCGGTCCCAGTGCCTCCCCTTGGTCTGGACTCATCGGTCCCAGTGCCTCCCCTTGGCCTGGACTCATCGGTCCCAGTGCCTCCCCTTGGCCTGGACTCATCGGTCCCAGTGCCTCCCCTTGGTCTGGACTTCGGAGAGCATTTCAGATAATCCTTTTTCTAACTTTAATAATCCTAATCTGCTGCGCACAACCACTTTCTCTGCTTGGCTGCAGTAATGCTGATTCACTTATATTATATATATTTATATTTTTAAATGTATTTTTAAATGGTAGTTATTGCCCATTCCGACCACCCATTAGCCTGATTAAATCAAAATCCAGCATGGTGTTAACCGGTGGGCAAGGTCCGGTACAGCCGTGTAGGGGCCCGGGACGCTTCTCACCTCGGCCTTGTTACTGCAGAGGGCTCCGAAATAAATTACCTTCACGTAAATCTCTCTGCTCCTCTCTCAACATGTCCGTCTGTAGGTTAGGGGTTTTAATTGTGTTTTTCCTCAACCTGGAGCCCTGTGTGAAGGCGCACGTGTAACCTAAGTGTTTGTGTTGTAGGGATATAAATGTCGGTACGACTAACCAAACCCCATTAAACACTTGGCAAACAGTTAAATACGTTCAAAACCATCAATACTATGCATGGAAGGAACGGACATTTTTCATTAAGAGCTTAATGTGACAATAGAAAACATATCCTCCTAATATTGAAAATGCAACTACTGTAAGGAAAACATCCCTCTTTTCTGACGGGTTCCTGTAGCTCCAGGAACAGTATGGGGTGTGCTCTGGCAAAAAAACGTGTGTGTGTGTGTGTGTGTGTGTGTGTGCGTGTGTGTAAGAACCTAAGCTTGGTGTGTGGGTAGCTTCAGTTCAATAAAACATTATCATAAAAAGCAGCTCTTTCCTTGCTACTCCAGCCATCACTTCCTTTTTTGTAGAGAGCTTTGATGAGCACCCAACGACACTGGGTCGGGCTAATGAAGGAAAAGATGCTGCTGCCGTCTCTGCAGCTACAGCCGTCTCTAATGGCAGACAAGGAGCACCAGGGAGGAATCGGTGTCCTTCAGCTTCTACCCTGTCCCTCTCTGTCTCTGCCTTCCTTCCTGTCCCTCTCTGTCTCTGCAGCTACAGCCGTCTCTAATGGCAGACAAGGAGCACCAGGGAGGAATCGGTGTCCTTCAGCTTCCACCCTGTCCCCCTCTGTCTCTGCCTTCCACTGTGTGAAAGATTGATGCTCCCCCTGCCAGACCTGCCCCCCCCCCCCCCCCCCCCTTCTTTTCTCTCACTGAGGGAGGCTGGTAAATGGATGATGGACAACGACTAGCGGCGCTTTCTCTGTTTGGAGACACTCGCCCTTGGGTCCTTAATCGGACCCGTGTTATGTTTTTACAAAGACCACCCGCGTGACTTCTCTACCTCACACCTAACGGACGGTCTGTACTGGAGCTACGCTAGACCACCCGCGTGACTTCTCTACCTCACACCTAATGGGCGGTCTGTTCCTGTCCCCCTCTGTCTCTGCCTTCCTTCCTGTCCCCGGCTGTCTCTGCCTTCCTTCCTTCCTGTCCCCGGCTGTCTCTGCCTTCCTTCCTTCCTGTCCCCTGCTGTCTCTGCCTTCCTTCCTTCCTGTCCCCCTCTGTCTCTGCCTTCCTTCCTTCCTTCCTGTCCCCTGCTGTCTCTGCCTTCTTTCCTGTCCCCTGCTGTCTCTGCCTTCCTTCCTTCCTGTCCCCGGCTGTCTCTGCCTTCCTTCCTTCCTGTCCCCGGCTGTCTCTGCCTTCCTTCCTTCCTGTCCCCGGCTGTCTCTGCCTTCTTTCCTTCCTTCCTGTCCCCGGCTGTCTCTGCCTTCCTTCCTTCCTTCCTGTCCCCGGCTGTCTCTGCCTTCCTTCCTTCCTTCCTGTCCCCGGCTGTCTCTGCCTTCCTTCCTTCCTTCCTGTCCCCGGCTGTCTCTGCCTTCCTTCCTTCCTGTCCCCGGCTGTCTCTGCCTTCCTTCCTTCCTGTCCCCGGCTGTCTCTTCCTTCCTTCCTTCCTGTCCCCGGCTGTCTCTGCCTTCCTTCCTTCCTGTCCCCGGCTGTCTCTGCCTTCCTTCCTTCCTGTCCCCGGCTGTCCCTGCCTTCCTTCCTTCCTGTCCCCGGCTGTCTCTGCCTTCCTTCCTTCCTGTCGCCGGCTGTCCCTGCCTTCCTTCCTTCCTGTCCCCGGCTGTCTCTGCCTTCCTTCCTTCCTGTCCCCGGCTGTCCCTGCCTTCCTTCCTTCCTGTCCCCGGCTGTCTCTGCCTTCCTTCCTTCCTTCCTGTCCCCGGCTGTCTCTGCCTTCCTTCCTTCCTTCCTGTCCCCGGCTGTCTCTGCCTTCCTTCCTTCCTTCCTGTCCCCGGCTGTCTCTGCCTTCCTTCCTTCCTGTCCCCGGCTGTCTCTGCCTTCCTTCCTTCCTGTCCCCGGCTGTCTCTTCCTTCCTTCCTTCCTGTCCCCGGCTGTCTCTGCCTTCCTTCCTTCCTGTCCCCGGCTGTCTCTGCCTTCCTTCCTTCCTGTCCCCGGCTGTCCCTGCCTTCCTTCCTTCCTGTCCCCGGCTGTCTCTGCCTTCCTTCCTTCCTGTCCCCGGCTGTCCCTGCCTTCCTTCCTTCCTGTCCCCGGCTGTCTCTGCCTTCCTTCCTTCCTGTCCCCGGCTGTCTCTGCCTTCCTTCCTTCCTGCCTCAGGTCCTCGCTATCAGACCTAAAACAACAGACTGATTTACCTTTTCATATTTTTCTAACTCTTTTAATGAAGGAAGCAAATTAACATCCGGCGGTCGATGGGAATGAATAAGCATTTAAAAGACTTCTTATATTGGGAACGTCTTAGCTCTGCTTCTTCTACACTCTGTCCTCCAGTAACTGACATCTGACCTTTACTGTTAATTGGAAAGATGCTGACAACCCAGAACTGGACAAATGTTTAAAGATAAAGATCCTATCAGTCCTCAACCTTCTCTGAACTGTATAATCCTCTCGGATGCCTCTGCTAGCAAAATCCATCTCCGTCCAGAGTTTTTCTCTCGCTCTCCTTTTTTAACGTCTTGTCCAAATGGGCCAACCCCTGACACATGGGGCAACACCAAATTAAAATGTGACCTTTTTTTTTTAGTTAGTTTGCTTTGGGTTGTTAATAAGTTCAGCAATGCAGAGAGACACCGCCGTCCTCCATGAGCCAATAGGTCCCCAGCTACCGACTCGTCTAGTTTAAATAAAGGTTAAATACAAATAAAATACTAGTGGCTGAGATGGACTTGAGGCAGTTGGTCCGAGAGGCACCACTTCACCCATAAATCATTGTCATATTCAGCCCTCCTCCTCCTCATCCTTCCCCTCCTCCTCCCCCTCCTCATCTTTCCCCTCCTCCTCCCCCTCCTCCTCTTCATCCTTCCCCTCCTCCCCTCCTCCTCCTCTTCATCCTTCCCCTCCTCCTCCTCCTCTTCATCCTTCCCCTCCTCCTCCTCCTCTTCATCCTTCCCCTCCTCCTCTTCATCCTCCTCCCCCTCCTCCTCCTCCTCCTCCTCCTCCCCCTCCTCCTCATCCTTCCCCTCCTCCTCTTCATCCTTCCCCTCCTCATCCTTCCTCTCCTCTTCATCCTCCTCATCCTTCCTCTCCTCATCCTTCCTCTCCTCATCCTTACCCCCCTCCTCCTCTTCATCCTCCTCATCCTCCTCCTCTTCATCAACCTCCTCTTCATCAACCTCCTCTTCATCCCCCTCCTCCTCTTCATCAACCTCCTCCTCCTCTTCATCAACCTCCTCTTCATCCCCCTCCTCCTCCTCTTCATCCCCAGATAAAAGGCCCATAGGCAGTGCCTCTGATCACATACTTTAGGTCACCGTTGACCACGGTCACTGCTTGAACCAACCAATCACGAATTCTCTTTCTCTCGCTCCAGCCTTTCCACTACTCAGTACTAGGCATACAGGTAGAATATACACACACACAATGTACTGTTTTAAAACAGTCTTGATGCTGTTCGGTAGTCCGTATGACTCAGTACCGTGGGAGTAGTGCCATGTTCCTACCGGCAGGCTGACTCCATCCTCTGTCTGAAGAAGCAGGATTGCATTGCTCAGTAGTTACTTTTGTCCTCGTCTGTCATGAAGGGTGGATGTGGTACAGCAGCCATGGTGATTGTTCACCTTGGCTGCTGTTATGTGTGTTCACTGCACACACCTACCGTGTAGGTCAGCTAGCTAAGTCTGACTTAACCCTGTTGTGCAGGTTAGCTAGCTAAGTCTGACTTTACCCTGTTGTGCAGGTTAGCTAGCTAAGTCTGACTTTACCCTGTTTTGTAGGGTAGCTAGCTAAGTCTGACTTTACCCTGTTTTGTAGGTTAAGGTTGTGGCACCCTATTCCCTGTATCGGGCACTGCTTTAGACCGGAGCACTATGGCCCTGGTAAAGTAATGCATTATAAAGGGGATAGAGAATAGGGTGGCATTGAGGACACGTCCTTTGTCATCTTCTTTACAGCAGTGTTATGCTGTGTCATGCTGCCTCACCCAATCCCCCGTCCTTCTGAAATCCACCAATGATATAACAGGTACACAACAACCGATGTGCACTTAGTAGAATGTTCCAGAGCCCTGCATCATAACAGAACAGGGACGCCGGGCACCCTGATAGACCCTCTTTCACAATAACAGAACAAAAAGAGAGGGGAGGGAAAAAAAGTTGAGCTTAACAGAGAAAAATGTCCCAAATGAAATGGAGTTTAGCTCGGGGCTTACGTGTCCTGAGGTACTTTAAGTCTTTCCTCGTCGTTCTCTGTTTTTGTTTTAAATAATCACTTTCAACCGGCGTCAATCATTGTGTGTTTATCGTGGTTGTTGGAACTGCTCGACCGGAGAAGGCTCTCACAAATGTCCGTCTTGATGGGGAGTTATTCAGGCTGCATGTAAACTTGGGGGATTGCCTTCCAAACGGCACCCTATTTTTCATATAGTGCACTACTTTTGACCAGAGGACCGTTGGATTTAGGGAACAAGGGTGCGCTTTTGGACATGGAATGATATATCTAACCTCTTTACCCTGCGGAAATATCTGTTCTCTCATAACAAACAACCCTCTACTGTAATGTCACCACCTGTTGTAGAATCCCTGGTTTCTATATATTCTAATGGCCGTTGTCTAATAAACAAGGGGTCATTTTACGACATATTTCGCCTGCAGGACAAGATGAAGAGTTCTATGTAATAGACGATTCTGTTGATCAACATTCCTTTTTTATTTTTTTTTTATTTAACTCGTCAAGTCCGTTAAGAACATTTTTTTTAATTTACAATGACGGCCTAGGAACAGTTGGTTTACTTCCTTTGAAAACATCAGAAGGTGGGGGAAATGAACTATATTCTGGTAATCCGACCAATTGAACATATGTACATATGTGGTACTGAATGAATATGATGTCAGTTCTGCTTGTTGTCATCTGAGACATTCTCATAAATGATAAGATGACATAAACTCTACAGTGGAAAGTCTACACATCAGAGTTATCGGATTCACATGGAATTGTTCAATTTAAGTTTGAATATAAAATTATCGGTGATGGGATGAAATGTAATTTTAGTTTCCAAATGAGAGATTTGGCTTTTCATAAGGTTATTAGTTATTAGATTTAGATTCTGTTAGACCTAGATCACCATACTGATATGATTGGAGGATTCTGTTAGACCTAGATCACCAAACTGATATGATTGGAGGATTCTGTTAGACCTAGATCAACATGCTGATATGATTGGAGGATTCTGTTAGACCAAGACAGACAGTTTGAAGAGGGACCATGTCATGTAATAAGCATCACTTATTTAAAACCCGTTCTCTTGGGCGGGGGGGGGGGATCAGACCGAAGAAATTAATTGTAACCATTTTTATTTAAAAATATATGTTTTTAAGGAAGAAAAGTTTTGCCTCATCTTATCCACTTTACAGATGTGGAATTGTACATTTTACAATACAAACGGGGAGTGAAGACCATTAATTCGGCACAGAGGTTATCAGGAAGGTGCTAGGGGGGAGTGAGAGATGAAGGTGCTAGTGGGGAGTGAGAGATGAAGGTGCTAGGGGGGAGTGAGAGATGAAGGTGCTAGTGGGGAGTGAGAGATGAAGGTGCTAGGGGGGAGTGAGAGATGAAGGTGCTAGTGGGGAGTGAGAGATGAAGGTGCTAGGGGGAGTGAGAGATGAAGGTGCTAGTGGGGAGTGAGAGATGAAGGTGCTAGGGGGGAGTGAGAGATGAAGGTGCTAGTGGGGAGTGAGAGATGAAGGTGCTAGGGGGGAGTGAGAGATGAAGGTGCTAGTGGGGAGTGAGAGATGAAGGTGCTAGGGGGGAGTGAGAGATGAAGGTGCTAGGGGGGAGTGAGAGATGAAGGTGCTAGTGGGGAGTGAGAGATGAAGGTGCTAGTGGGGAGTGAGAGATGAAGGTGCTAGGGGGGAGTGAGAGATGGTGATAGGGGGGAGTGAGAGATGGTGATAGGGGGAGTGAGAGATGGTGATAGGGGGGAGTGAGAGATGGTGCTAGGGGGGAGTGAGAGATGAAGGTGCTAGGGGGGAGTGAGAGCTTCAGAGTATGACAAGAAAACAACCGAAACATGTTTTATTTGACAGTTCGAATGTGCAAATGGATGCACATTTCTACAAATTGTGGCTTAATTTCGCTCACCATTTAACAAGCTGTGATCTTTCAGTGATGTCAAATGTATGCCAACACTTCTTTCCTTCCTTCCTCTGAAAAATATACTACGATTCACTGTCTCTCTTATCCATCCTGTCCGTCCGCGGGCCATTTAGAGACGAGGCTTCTGTTGTTATCTGAATGACATTGAGACTGAAGTCAGCTCGGATTGGTTTCCTGGAACATGCGAGACATTATGGGAAGGGACAACAGTAAAGCAGAGTAATTAGCCTGGATAGAAAATATTAAAATCCAAATAGATTTTTTTCCCATAGACATCAAAATGGGAATGCATGACATGGCTTAGTTTGGGACCAACTACAACGGAACAACGACTCCTAAACCATTTGAGTTGTTTGACTGACTGAAACATTATGCTGCTGTGTGGTTCGATGGTTGGAACACCTGTTGCCTCCTGCTCTGCTCTGCTGTTAAGTAGTTCCTGCTGGGCTCTGCTCTGCTCTTAAGACCTAGTTCCTGCTCTGCTCTTAAGACCTAGTTCCTGCTGGGCTCTGCTCTGCTGTTAAGACCTAGTTCCTGCTCGGCTCGTTAGACCTAGTTCCTGCTCTGCTCGTAAGACCTAGTTCCTGCTCTGCTCGTAAGACCTAGTTCCTGCTCTGCTCGTAAGACCTAGTTCCTGCTCTGCTCTTAAGACCTAGTTCCTGCTCTGCTCTGCTGTTAAGTAGTTCCTGCTCTGCTCTTAAGACCTAGTTCCTGCTTTGCTCGTAAGACCTAGTTCCTGCTCTGCTCGTAAGACCTAGTTCCTGCTCTGCTCGTAAGACCTAGTTCCTGCTCTGCTCGTAAGACCTAGTTCCTGCTCTGCTCGTAAGACCTAGTTCCTGCTCTGCTCGTAAGACCTAGTTCCTGCTCTGCTCGTAAGACCTAGTTCCTGCTCTGCTCGTAAGACCTAGTTCCTGCTCTGCTCGTAAGACCTAGTTCCTGCTCTGCTCGTAAGACCTAGTTCCTGCTCTGCTCGGCTCCTAAGATCTAGTTCCTGCTGGGCTCTGTGTACCAAATGGCTCCCTAGTCCCTGAAGATGTGTTCAAGGGAGTGAGCTGTTCAGGGTTTATGGAACCATTTGGGACATGTCCCTCTCTCTCCTCTCTCTCCCCTCTCTCTCTTCTGTCTTGTAAAACACTGGCATGTTGTTCATGATCTGGTTTAATTTGACCAATAAGAACTTACTCCCTCTTTGCTGGAAGTTGACAGTGTCTAGGACTCCTAGTCAGACCTCGTCACTGTTGACAGTGTATAGGACTCCTAGTCAGACCACGTCACTGTTGACAGTGTCTAGGACTCCTAGTCAGACCACGTCACTGTTGACAGTGTCTAGGACTCCTAGTCAGACCACGTCACTGTTGACGGTGTCTAGGACTCCTAGTCAGACCACGTCACTGTTGACAGTGTCTAGGACTCCTAGTCAGACCACGTCACTGTTGACAGTGTCTAGGACTCCTAGTCAGACCACGTCACTGTTGACAGTGTCTAGGACTCCTAGTCAGACCACGTCACTGCTGACAGTGTGTAGGACTCCTAGTCAGACCACGTCACTGTTGACAGTGTGTAGGACTCCTAGTCAGACCACGTCACTGTTGACAGTGTCTAGGACTCCTAGTCAGACCACGTCACTGTTGACAGTGTCTAGGACTCCTAGTCAGACCACGTCACTGTTGACAGTGTCTAGGACTCCTAGTCAGACCACGTCACTGTTGACAGTGTCTAGGACTCCTAGTCAGACCACGTCACTGTTGACAGTGTGTAGGACTCCTAGTCAGACCACGTCACTGTTGACAGTGTGTAGGACTCCTAGTCAGACCACGTCACTGTTGACAGTGTGTAGGACTCCTAGTCAGACCACGTCACTGTTGACAGTGTGTAGGACTCCTAGTCAGACCACGTCACTGTTGACAGTGTGTAGGACTCCTAGTCAGACCACGTCACTGTTGACAGTGTCTAGGACTCCTAGTCAGACCACGTCACTGTTGACAGTGTCTAGGACTCCTAGTCAGACCACGTCACTGTTGACAGTGTCTAGGACTCCTAGTCAGACCACGTCACTGTTGACAGTGTATAGGACCCCTAGTCAGACCACGTCACTGTTGACAGTGTATAGGAACCCTAGTCAGACCACGTCACTGTTGACAGTGTCTAGGACTCCTAGTCAGACCACGTCACTGTTGACAGTGTGTAGGACTCCTAGTCAGACCACGTCACTGTTGACAGTGTGTAGGACTCCTAGTCAGACCACGTCACTGTTGACAGTGTCTAGGACTCCTAGTCAGACCACGTCACTGTTGACAGTGTCTAGGACTCCTAGTCAGACCACGTCACTGTTGACAGTGTATAGGACCCCTAGTCAGACCACGTCACTGTTGACAGTGTATAGGAACCCTAGTCAGACCACGTCACTGTTGACAGTGTGTAGGACTCCTAGTCAGACCACGTCACTGTTGACAGTGTCTAGGACTCCTAGTCAGACCACGTCACTGTTGACAGTGTCTAGGACTCCTAGTCAGACCACGTCACTGTTGACAGTGTGTAGGACTCCTAGTCAGACCACGTCACTGTTGACAGTGTGTAGGACTCCTAGTCAGACCACGTCACTGTTGACAGTGTCTAGGACTCCTAGTCAGACCACGTCACTGTTGACAGTGTATAGGACTCCTAGTCAGACCACGTCACTGTTGACAGTGTGTAGGACTCCTAGTCAGACCACGTCACTGTTGACAGTGTCTAGGACTCCTAGTCAGACCACGTCACTGTTGACAGTGTCTAGGACTCCTAGTCAGACCACGTCACTGTTGACAGTGTCTAGGACTCCTAGTCAGACCACGTCACTGTTGACAGTGTCTAGGACTCCTAGTCAGACCACGTCACTGTTGACAGTGTCTAGGACTCCTAGTCAGACCACGTCACTGTTGACAGTGTCTAGGACTCCTAGTCAGACCACGTCACTGCTGACAGTGTGTAGGACTCCTAGTCAGACCACGTCACTGTTGACAGTGTGTAGGACTCCTAGTCAGACCACGTCACTGTTGACAGTGTCTAGGACTCCTAGTCAGACCACGTCACTGTTGACAGTGTCTAGGACTCCTAGTCAGACCACGTCACTGTTGACAGTGTCTAGGACTCCTAGTCAGACCACGTCACTGTTGACAGTGTCTAGGACTCCTAGTCAGACCACGTCACTGTTGACAGTGTGTAGGACTCCTAGTCAGACCACGTCACTGTTGACAGTGTGTAGGACTCCTAGTCAGACCACGTCACTGTTGACAGTGTGTAGGACTCCTAGTCAGACCACGTCACTGTTGACAGTGTGTAGGACCCCTAGTCAGACCACGTCACTGTTGACAGTGTGTAGGAACCCTAGTCAGACCACGTCACTGTTGACAGTGTCTAGGACTCCTAGTCAGACCACGTCACTGTTGACAGTGTGTAGGACTCCTAGTCAGACCACGTCACTGTTGACAGTGTCTAGGACTCCTAGTCAGACCACGTCACTGTTGACAGTGTCTAGGACTCCTAGTCAGACCACGTCACTGTTGACAGTGTGTAGGACTCCTAGTCAGACCACGTCACTGTTGACAGTGTCTAGGACTCCTAGTCAGACCACGTCACTGTTGACAGTGTCTAGGACTCCTAGTCAGACCACGTCACTGTTGACAGTGTCTAGGACTCCTAGTCAGACCACGTCACTGTTGACAGTGTCTAGGACTCCTAGTCAGACCACGTCACTGTTGACAGTGTCTAGGACTCCTAGTCAGACCACGTCACTGTTGACAGTGTCTAGGACTCCTAGTCAGACCACGTCACTGTTGACAGTGTCTAGGACTCCTAGTCAGACCACGTCACTGTTGACAGTGTCTAGGACTCCTAGTCAGACCACGTCACTGTTGACAGTGTGTAGGACTCCTAGTCAGACCACGTCACTGTTGACAGTGTCTAGGACTCCTAGTCAGACCACGTCACTGTTGACAGTGTCTAGGACTCCTAGTCAGACCACGTCACTGTTGACAGTGTCTAGGACTCCTAGTCAGACCACGTCACTGTTGACAGTGTCTAGGACTCCTAGTCAGACCACGTCACTGTTGACAGTGTCTAGGACTCCTAGTCAGACCACGTCACTGTTGACAGTGTCTAGGACTCCTAGTCAGACCACGTCACTGTTGACAGTGTGTAGGACTCCTAGTCAGACCACGTCACTGTTGACAGTGTGTAGGACTCCTAGTCAGACCACGTCACTGTTGACAGTGTGTAGGACTCCTAGTCAGACCACGTCACTGTTGACAGTGTGTAGGACTCCTAGTCAGACCACGTCACTGTTGACAGTGTGTAGGACTCCTAGTCAGACCACGTCACTGTTGACAGTGTGTAGGACTCCTAGTCAGACCACGTCACTGTTGACAGTGTGTAGGACTCCTAGTCAGACCACGTCACTGTTGACAGTGTCTAGGACTCCTAGTCAGACCACGTCACTGTTGACAGTGTCTAGGACTCCTAGTCAGACCACGTCACTGTTGACAGTGTGTAGGACTCCTAGTCAGACCACGTCACTGTTGACAGTGTCTAGGACTCCTAGTCAGACCACGTCACTGTTGACAGTGTCTAGGACTCCTAGTCAGACCACGTCACTGTTGACAGTGTCTAGGACTCCTAGTCAGACCACGTCACTGTTGACAGTGTCTAGGACTCCTAGTCAGACCACGTCACTGTTGACAGTGTCTAGGACTCCTAGTCAGACCACGTCACTGTTGACAGTGTCTAGGACTCCTAGTCAGACCACGTCACTGTTGACAGTGTGTAGGACTCCTAGTCAGACCACGTCACTGTTGACAGTGTGTAGGACTCCTAGTCAGACCACGTCACTGTTGACAGTGTGTAGGACTCCTAGTCAGACCACGTCACTGTTGACAGTGTGTAGGACTCCTAGTCAGACCACGTCACTGTTGACAGTGTGTAGGACTCCTAGTCAGACCACGTCACTGTTGACAGTGTGTAGGACTCCTAGTCAGACCACGTCACTGTTGACAGTGTGTAGGACTCCTAGTCAGACCACGTCACTGTTGACAGTGTCTAGGACTCCTAGTCAGACCACGTCACTGTTGACAGTGTCTAGGACTCCTAGTCAGACCACGTCACTGTTGACAGTGTCTAGGACCCCTAGTCAGACCACGTCACTGTTGACAGTGTATAGGACCCCTAGTCAGACCACGTCACTGTTGACAGTGTATAGGAACCCTAGTCAGACCACGTCACTGTTGACAGTGTCTAGGACTCCTAGTCAGACCACGTCACTGTTTACAGTGTCTAGGACTCCTAGTCAGACCACGTCACTGTTGACAGTGTCTAGGACTCCTAGTCAGACCACGTCACTGTTGACAGTGTCTAGGACTCCTAGTCAGACCACGTCACTGTTGACAGTGTGTAGGACTCCTAGTCAGACCACGTCACTGTTGACAGTGTCTAGGACTCCTAGTCAGACCACGTCACTGTTGACAGTGTCTAGGACTCCTAGTCAGACCACGTCACTGTTGACAGTGTCTAGGACTCCTAGTCAGACCACGTCACTGTTGACAGTGTCTAGGACTCCTAGTCAGACCACGTCACTGTTGACAGTGTCTAGGACTCCTAGTCAGACCACGTCACTGTTGACAGTGTCTAGGACTCCTAGTCAGACCACGTCACTGTTGACAGTGTCTAGGACTCCTAGTCAGACCACGTCACTGTTGACAGTGTCTAGGACTCCTAGTCAGACCACGTCACTGTTGACAGTGTCTAGGACTCCTAGTCAGACCACGTCACTGTTGACAGTGTCTAGGACTCCTAGTCAGACCACGTCACTGTTGACAGTGTCTAGGACTCCTAGTCAGACCACGTCACTGTTGACAGTGTCTAGGACTCCTAGTCAGACCACGTCACTGTTGACGGTGTCTAGGACTCCTAGTCAGACCACGTCACTGTTGACGGTGTCTAGGACTCCTAGTCAGACCACGTCACTGTTGACGGTGTCTAGGACTCCTAGTCAGACCACGTCACTGTTGACGGTGTGTAGGACTCCTAGTCAGACCACGTCACTGTTGACAGTGTCTAGGACTCCTAGTCAGACCACGTCACTGTTGACGGTGTCTAGGACTCCTAGTCAGACCACGTCACTGTTGACAGTTTGTAGGACTGCGTCCCAAATGGTATAGTATTGCCTTTATTTTGCTCTGCTTTTGAAAAGGCCTTGTGTTTTCCTATCGGCTCCGTCAGGAAACTGCCTGTTTCAACACCGATGACACCTCATAGCGCCCTCTTGGGGCCATCCTTCCTCTCCTCCTATCCCACCCCCATTCACTTCAATCAAGAGTCTCTCTCGGTCTATTCTAAGGCATTTCCACATCTTTGTAGATGGAGAATTTCCAAACACCGGTTCTCTTATCTAAAAGAACAAACCGGGAGTCTCATTCCTAAACTGTCGTAACTTTCTCTTTCACTTGCTTTCTTTTCTTTTTGTTTTGATTTTAGTTTTTCTAGGAGGTGACATTGCCCTCCTTACTCCCCTCTCCTCGTTGTTGTCCCAGCCCTAAAGGGATGTTTTCTCCTCTCCTCTCCTCGTTGTTGTCCCAGCCCTAAAGGGATGTTTTCTCCTCTCCTCGTTGTTGTCCCAGCCCCAAGGTGATGACACCATTTGTCATGCTTCAATCTGTCCCAAATGACACACTATCTTATATAGTGCACTATTTTAACCAGAGCCCATAGGGCACTGGTCTAAACTGGTGCACTGTGTAAGGGATAGGTGCCCCCCCCCCCCCCAACACTCCTCTGTTTCTTAACCCCATAGAATAACATGTCCTGTTGGTCTTAGCCCCATAGAATATCATGACCTGTAGATCTTAGCCCCATAGAATATCATGACCTGTAGATCTTAACCCCATAGAATATCATGACCTGTAGATCTTAGCCCCATAGAATATCATGACCTGTAGATCTTAACCCCATAGAATATCATGACCTGTAGATCTTAACCCCATAGAATATCATGACCTGTAGATCTTAACCCCATAGAATAACATGTCGTGTTGGTCTTAGCCCCATAGAATATCATGACCTGTTGGTCTTAGCCCCATAGAATAACATGACCTGTAGGTCTTAGCCCCATAGAATATCATGACCTGTCCTGCTGGTCTTAACCCCATAGAATATCATGACCTGTAGATCTTAGCCCCATAGAATATCATGACCTGTAGATCTTAGCCCCATAGAATATCATGACCTGTAGATCTTAACCCCATAGAATATCATGACCTGTAGATCTTAGCCCCATAGAATAACATGTCCTGTTGGTCTTAGCCCCATAGAATAACATGACCTGTAGATCTTAGCCCCATAGAATAACATGTCCTGTTGGTCTTAGCCCCATAGAATATCATGTCCTGTAGATCTTAACCCCATAGAATATCATGTCCGGTTGGTCTTAGCCCCATAGAATAACATGTCCTGTTGGTCTTAACCCCATAGAATATCATGTCCTGTTGGTCTTAGCCCCATAGAATAACATGTCCTGTTGGTCTTAACCCCATAGAATATCATGTCCTGTTGGTCTTAGCCCCATAGAATATCATGACCTGTAGATCTTAGCCCCATAGAATATCATGTCCTGTAGATCTTAGCCCCATAGAATATCATGTCCTGTTGGTCTTAGCCCCATAGAATATCATGACCTGTAGATCTTAGCCCCATAGAATATCATGACCTGTAGATCTTAGCCCCATAGAATATCATGTCCTGTTGGTCTTAGCCCCATAGAATATCATGACCTGTAGATCTTAGCCCCATAGAATATCATGACCTGTAGATCTTAGCCCCATAGAATATCATGACCTGTCCTGCTGGTCTTAACCCCATAGAATAACATGACCTGTAGATCTTAGCCCCATAGAATATCATGACCTGTCCTGCTGGTCTTAACCCCATAGAATAACATGACCTGTAGATCTTAACCCCATAGAATATCATGACCTGTAGATCTTAGCCCCATAGAATATCATGACCTGTAGATCTTAACCCCATAGAATATCATGACCTGTAGATCTTAACCCCATAGAATATCATGACCTGTAGATCTTAGCCCCATAGAATAACATGTCCTGTTGGTCTTAGCCCCATAGAATATCATGACCTGTAGATCTTAGCCCCATAGAATATCATGACCTGTAGATCTTAACCCCATAGAATATCATGACCTGTAGATCTTAACCCCATAGAATATCATGACCTGTAGATCTTAGCCCCATAGAATAACATGTCCTGTTGGTCTTAGCCCCATAGAATATCATGACCTGTAGATCTTAGCCCCATAGAATAACATGTCCTGTAGATCTTAGCCCCATAGAATATCATGTCCTGTAGATCTTAGCCCCATAGAATATCATGACCTGTAGATCTTAGCCCCATAGAATATCATGACCTGTAGATCTTAGCCCCATAGAATAACATGACCTGTCTAGGGGAAGAATGCTCATTATAAGCCAAGACATGACCACCTGGTTGCCAGTCTATCCTCGCTTACCCCCTCTACCCCCCCCCCCCCCCACCTCGCCTCCCCCTCTACTCCTCCCCCCACTTCTCCTTCCCTCCTCCTCATTCTCCTTTCCTCCCTCCCTGCCCCCTACCTTCCAAACAGAGCACAGAAAGACCTGCAGATGGAGGGGGAGGGAGGGGAGCTGCAGCGGCTGCTTTAGTCTGATGCTAATACACATCCTCTCTGTGCTGCATACCAATGTGTCCTGAACCTGCCTCTCACACTCCTCTGCTTTAGCCCTGAGCTCTCGGCCCTGAGCCCGCAGCACTCAGCCCGCAGCACTCAGCCCGCAGCCCTGAGCCCCCAGCCCCCTGCCCTGAGCCCCCTGCCCTGAGCCCCCAGCCCTGAGCCCCCAGCCCCCTGCCCTGAGCCCCCAGCCCCCAGCCCCCTGCCCTGAGCCCCCTGCCCTGAGCCCCCTGCCCTGAGCCCCCAGCCCTGAGCCCCCTCTGTTTGCTGATCACAGTAGCAGCATTAATCCTCATGGGAGATTCTCAAGAGTTTAACCCTCTCTTGTAAAACTCTGTGCAGGCTAATTATCTAGAGTCAACGACACCCCTCTTTCTTTTTGTTTAGTAGTCCCTCCCCCCCTCCTCTCCTTTCTGCCTGTCGCCCCCCCCCCCTCCTTTCTGCCTGTCGCTCCCCCCCTCCTCTCCTTTCTGCCTGTCGCCCCCCTCCTCTCCTTTCTGCCTGTCCCCCCCTCCTCTCCTTTCTGCCTGTCCCCCCCTCGTCTCCTTTCTGCCTGTCCTCCCCCCTCGTCTCCTTTCTGCCTGTCCTCTCCTCTCCTTTCTGCCTGTCCCCCCCCCTCCTCTCCTTTCTGCCTGCCCTCCCCCTCCTCTCCTTTCTGCCTGTCCTCCCCCCTCCTTTCCTTTCTGCCTGTCCCCCCCCCTCCTTTCCTTTCTGCCTGTACCCCCCCCTCCTCTCCTTTCTGCCTGTCCTCTCCTCTCTGCCTGTCCTCTCCTCTCCTTTCTGCCTGTCCCCCCCCTCCTCTCCTTTCTGCCTGCCCTCCCCCTCCTCTCCTTTCTGCCTGTCCTCCCCCTCCTCTCCTTTCTGCCTGTCCCCCCCCCTTTCCTTTCTGCCTGTCCCCCCCCCCCTTTCCTTTCTGCCTGTCCCCCCCTCCTCTCCTTTCTGCCTGCCCTCCCCCTCCTCTCCTTTCTGCCTGTCCTCCCCCTCCTCTCCTTTCTGCCTGTCCCCCCCTCCTTTCCTTTCTGCCTGTCCCCCCCCCTCCTTTCCTTTCTGCCTGTACCCCCCCTCCTCTCCTTTCTGCCTGTCTCACCCCCCCCCCTCTCTCTTTCCAAGGAAGGGAATGTCAACCTGACAGTCTCTCACGAGAGCAGGATTGGCGGTATGGAGATAAATGCCCTAGTTGGCCGTGTTGAGTGAAGGATGATGTATGTTTTGTACCGACTGGTTTTTTTTTGCGTGGCCAACTGACTGGCAGCAGTAGCAAGCTACATCTTTGCTTGGATCACTGGTGTGGGAGACAGAATATTACAGTATTTTTTTTTTTGCCTGTCCTTAATTGGTTCAATGTTGACGCTGTCAGAGCTGATTAGGGTCTGTGCTGTTCCACGGAGGCTTGGCTAGCTGGGAGCTCTAATACGACTGGGACTCCTCTTGGGACAAATGTATTTTCGGCATAAGAGGGAGAGAGACTGCAGAGCAGAATGGGTTTTTCATTGTTCGTCATTAATCTCTCTCTGTACTAGCTAGATATCTGATACTACCTCTCCAAAAAACACTTCTACCTTGTGTGTCTGTTGGCTCCTGGTGAACTATTGCAGTAGAAAAGAGTTAAGCTGTGGCTACCAGTTTATGTCAGCGAGCATGCTGGTATCTGTCTACAGATCGTTACACTGATCTCTTTAATACTATAGTGTGGCTGATGACGGTGAAGTGTTTACATGGTCTGATACATGTCCACATGTCATAGATACTGTAGACGGTTTGGTTAAGCAGGTACTGGGGCATGCTGGACATGAACCTTCCCACACATACAGGGCTAAGCTTTGAGATGAACTTCATCCAATCAAATTAAGACAAAAAGGCTAATGAGTGTTCACGGACCAGAATTGAAAGGTCCTGTTTGGATCCAGAGGGAGGAAAATACACATTTATGGAACATAAATTGCAACCAAGTAATGTTTTAGATTCAATTTTCCGTTGGAGATTTAATTCAGATTGTGACATAAATAAACATTTATTCAATATTCATAGTAAATTTACAAAAAAAAAAAAATGAACAAATGTGACAAAAAAAAGCATTTAATTTAATAACCAACCCCCTTTTTAAATACTCGCTACTGTACCAACAAGTGTTTGTGATGGTGACACACTGTGGCTACTGTGCATCTTTAAAAAAAATCACAAAAAAACCCCAAACATTTCATCATAATCAAACGCCCCCCCTTGGAAATGATATGGGCCATGTATCTGTGGGCTTACCGTCTCGTAGTAGATGTCTTCTTCTTCTCTCTGGTGAACATAGTGACTGATAGCCCCCCCCCCCCCCCACCTGGTGACACATCCGTCTACCAGGGTTTTTTTTTTCTCTTTTTCCTGTGTGGAGACTGATTGCCCACAGCTATCTGATATGAACAATCTTGCATTCATATAAAAATAAATGGTGACTATTCCTACTACATCCTCATCATCAGTCTCTTCATCGTCCATTCCACCCACCCACCAGGCATCAACTCTCCCAATGTACTAATCACATTGATTTCTCAGAGCTAACGAGTAGAAAGTCTTTTGTTGTTGTATAAACTGGGAGGGGGGGGGAAGCAAAAAAACAAACCCTGTATTGTTTGGTCAACAGCCCATATGCTGCTGCTGCAGGGGGATATACACAGTTTACACTTCACACTCTTTGTAAGGCAGCTGTTGACACTTGCACTGCCCGTAGCCGTTGATGATAACCAGCGCTCCCTCCTCGTGGCTGGGCTCGTACTCGTTATAGGGTACCTGCGTGGCCAGGTCCGCCATTTGCTGCCGCTGCTGGGTCCTCATCTGGCGGCGGTTCTGCATGGCCGAGCACTGGCGTATCCTGCGCATGGTAGGAGGGCAGCACTTCCGTGAGATGAACACAACGAAAATGATGAGGAAGAAGGTAAACAGAAGGACCATGGTTCCAATGATCACCCTCTGGGTCAGGACTGTGTTGTCCGTCTCCGAGAAGTCCTCGGGGACTCCCACCGCTCCACCCCCGCCCTCCACCGTGGTTGCCAGGGCGGTGCGCGGCGCGGCGGTCGTTGTCGTTACGGTCGTAAAGCGCCCCAAATCCCCATAGTAACCCTGTGTGGGTGTCTGCTTCATTACTCCGAACAGAGAGCTGGTGACCTCCGCCGTCGTGCCTGTCGGCGAGTCCGTGACCATTGACAAAGTGGTTGTGGTCAAGACGACAGGTGGCGGCACTGTAAAATTCAGACAAAGCTGGAATCCATAAACGGCATCCAGTATCTCCTCGCCCTGGGCGTACTCGGGGGTGTGACACAGGATGGAGTGTTCCCACCTCCCCTTGAAGGTGCTAAGCCAAGTGGCCAGGGAGCAGATCCCTTTGGTACATTCCCAAAGGTTGCTGGACAGCCCCACGGTACCTAGAGACCGCCACATATCCAAGACCAGAGGGTCCAGGCTGCCTAGCTTGTTGTTATCCAATAGGAGGATCTTCAGGTTAGGCAGCGTCTCGAACACGTCCGGGGTCAGCACCCGGATCTCGTTCCCCGTTAGGTCCATCTTCTCCAGCGTGGTCCAGGTCCACTCCATACCGCAGGTCAGGTTGGAGATCTTGTTCCACTGCAGATAAAGGAACTGCAGAGCCACCAGGCGGGGGAAATGAGCCAGGTTGATCTTAGTCAGCTGGTTGTGTTCCAAGTGGAGTTCTCTGAGTTTAATGAGGCCTGCGAAGCCGTTCCGGGCCAGGCTTCGCAGCCGGTTGTTGGACAGACCCAGGTACTCAAGGCTGCGGCAGTCCCAGAAGGCCCGGACGGGGGTGGTGCGCAGCGAGTTGGAGCGCAGGTGGAGGATCTGCAGCTTGCGGAGGCCATGGAACAGCTCAGGCTCCAGCGCAGTCATCAGGTTGAAGGACAGATCTAAGATCTGTAGGTTGATGAGGTGGATGAAGGTTGTGTTTGGCAGCTTTGTGATCCGGTTGGAGCTCAGGTTGAGATCTTTGAGTTTATAGAGCCCCTGGAAGGCGTCCTCCCGCACCGTGGTGATCTGGTTGTGGTCCAGGTGGAGCCAGGTGAGCTGGGAGAAGCCATAGAACTGGTCCGGGCTCAGTTCAGCGACGCTGTTGTGGCGGAGCGACAACCCCAGGGCCCCCCTGTCAACGCCGTCCGGGGGCGCCTCCAGTCCTTGGGTGTCGCAGTAGAACTGCTGGTCTTCGCAACGGCATTTCTGGGGGCAGGTTGTGCATGACGCAGGAGACGGCAGGCACAGCAGCATGCTGAACACACACAGGCACAGTGCCGTTGGTGCAGGTCCCACCAATGGCCACCTTGAATGGAAACCTGGGGGGTTTAAAGATAAGAAAATCAACCAATGGGAGGGAAAGCTAATCTCTGCAGCACACATACTGCTGATCTGTGGTGGTAACACTTTTATTATCCTCTCTCTCTCTCTCTCTCTCTCTCTCTCTCTCTCTCTCTCTGTCCCTTTCTCTCTGTCCCTCTCTCTCTGTCTCTGTCTCTCTCTCGCTCTCTCTGTCCCTCTCTGTCTCTCTGTCCCTCTCTGTCTCTCTGTCCCTCTCTGTCTCTCTGTCCCTCTCTGTCTCTATGTCTCTCTCTGTGTCTCTCTGTCCCTCTCTGTCTCTCTGTCCCTCTCTCTCTGTCCCCCTCTCTCTCTCTCTCTGTCTCTCTGTCCCTCTTTCTCTCTCTCTGTCCCTCTTTCTCTCCCTCTCTGTCCCTCTCTGTCTCTCTCTCTCTCTCTCTCTCTCTGTGTCCCTCTCTCTGTCTCTCTCTCTGTGTCTCTCTCTCTCTGTCTCTCTGTCTCTCTCTGTGTCTCTCTCTGTCTCTCTCTCTGTCTCTCTCTCCTCTCTCTCTCTCCTCTCTCTCTCCGTCTCCACCCCCCCACCCCCGCAGTATTCCTGAATTTCACATATCAACGACCACGAAGCAACACTGCTGTGTACATGAACATAAGTGCTCAGAGTTTACTTTGACGGTGGTCAAGGAAGGAAGTAAAGGAGATGAAGAATGACTGAGAGGATTCTGTTGCATGTGAAGCTTCTGTATTAATACAGGAAGCAGTGGTGTGGAGGACTCTTCTCCCTCTCCCTTCAGCTCCTTTTCCTCCCTTTGCGCTGACTTGTCGTAATTGGTTATGATTCGACAAAGAAGATCTGCAGGTTATTTTTTTATATATATATATATATATATATATTTTTTTTAATGAATGTTCTTTCCTCGTCTCTGCTTCTAGAATCAGTTTTGATTCAGTTTTTAAATTTTTGGTTCAGCTGACTCAACATTCTTTAAGAATTTGCTTTAAAGGATGCGCCATACCAATGTCTATATATACATATTTATATTTATCTTTTGCTCTGTTATACAACACGTCAGTTGGTCGTTTTAATGTAATCAGAAATCACGACTTGCCCCCCCCCCCCCTCCCCTCCAAAGGAAAATGGAGTAGAGAGAGAAGAGGAGGATGACATTGGAAGGAAGTAGACAAGCCTTATACCCCTACTAGCTCTCAGCCCCCCCTCCTTTTCACTCTGTTTCCTATTCAGGTCCAGACTCTCTGGATAAAAGAGGATAACTTACCCATTCTTTTGTGCACGGCGGAGGCTGCATTCAACTGTCCTTTTCCACAGCGGACTCCCGAAGCAGCCAGACTGAACACGCGTCCAAAGGGAGGAAAGAAAAGCCCTTTTGAGTAGAAATCACAAAAGGAACCGGGCTCTTCTCTTCCTGAGGTGATGAAGTGGCGGCGTTGCTCTGAAGCCCTCCCGATTGACACAAAATCACAAATCCCATTGTCGACGTTGTTGGTTTCTATTCGTTTATTCTTTCCTTGTCGTTTTAATTCCACATTATCCCCCCCAAAAAAGAAGGGTGCATTTTTATTTTATCAATAGTTTATATATATATATATATATATATATATATATTTTTTAAGTTGATGATTGGTATCCAAAGCGCCCTGGCTCGGGAATGCAGCCACTCGCTGCTGTTCAACCCTCCCTCCCCCCCTCCCCCCCTCCCCTCCTTTTTGATTTGTTTCCTTCGTTCTCCTTCGTCTTCCACTGCAATGATGTCAGCTCAATTGGTTAATTGAGGATCAAATGGTGCCCCTCTTGGTTGGGGGTGGGTCATTCCCTTAACCGTCCAGTCCCTAACTTGTTGATGGCAGGCAGGGAGCCGTTGGGTAAGTCGGTCTGTGGTAACACAGCCTACTGCAGCGACCAGAGTGTTGCTCTTCTCCTATAGGCTCTGGGCGTCCCGAGCAGCCAGCTAACGACGCAGGCAGGCAGGCAGGCAGTGGCAGAGAGAAACGACGAGCAGGAAAGCCAGGGATGTTACTCTGAGCTTTCGTCGTTGCAGCCACTCACCGCTACAGAGTGGTGGCAGCCTGGCGTCGATCATCAGTGCTGTTTCTCTCTCTCTCGCTTGCTCGCTCACTCGCTTTTCTGCCTTGCACACTTGCGCACAGTGTTCGAGCCTCATTCCTCCTCCCTCCACGTCTTTTTTCCCCCTTCTTGTCTTCCCTCGTTTCCTCGGAATATTGATACCTCCAACGTGTTGCGGCAGCTTCCTGTTGGAACCAACCAGGACTAACTAAAGCTTAACGTGTGTGTGTGTGTGTGTACTACACACGCTAGACATAAACTCAATAGAATTATTAAACAAATTGCTCTTATGAATCTCTGGACTCCTGAGGGAGAGATGGAGGGAGAGATGGAGGGAGAGATGGAGGGAGAGATGGAGGGAGAGATGGAGGGAGGGAGGGAGGGAGGGAGGGAGGGAGAGCTGGAGGGAGGGAGGGAGAGCTGGAGGGAGGGAGGGAGAGCTGGAGGGAGGGAGGGAGAGCTGGAGGGAGGGAGGGAGAGCTGGAGGGAGGGAGGGAGAGCTGGAGGGAGAGCTGGAGGGAGGGAGGGAGGGAAAGCTGGAGGGAGAGATGGAGGGAGGGAGGGAGAGATGGATGGAGGGAGGGAGCGAAAGCTGGAGGGAGGGAGAGAGGGAGAGAGAGATGGATGGAGGGATGGATGGAGGGAGGGAGATGGAAGATCAGTAGAAGTATGGTGCACGGCTCCCTTGGTGTAACTGAGCAGGAGGTGTGTATGCTGTAGTCTGATTGGAGGGAGGGGTGTAATACACCATCCTCGTCTACCCAGAGGGCACTGCTTTCATTAAGAGTAAGGCTTGCTGACGGATGGGCAGCCGCTCTGTACTTCAATTAGAAAGGTTTGGAAGGGACAGGGGGCGAATTCCCGCCACCTGTAGTTTTTGGTGTTGAGCTGAGAAGTGGATTTGATTTGAAAAGGGGATGCGGGTCCTGTCGTGTTCTGACTCAGTTGAGCACTTTGGAAGTAGGGATCTGCGTTACTCTCTCTCTCTCCCCCTTCCCCATTCTCTCTCTCTCTCCCCCTTCCCCTCTCTCTCTCTCTCTCTCTCACTCACTCACTCACTCACTCACTCACTCACTCCCCTCACTCTTTCTCTCTCTCTGCCTCTCTCTGCCTCTTTCTCTCTCTCTCTCCCACTCCCTCCCCCTCACTCTTTCTCTCTCTCTCTCTCACTCCCTCCCCTCACTCTTTCTCTCTCTCTGCCTCTCTCTCTCTCTGCCTCTTTCTCTCTCCCACTCCCTCCCCCTCACTCTTTCTCTCTCTGCCTCTCTCTCCCTTCCCCACTCTCTCTCACTCCCTCCCCCTCACTCTTTCTCTCTCTGTCTCTCTCTGCCTCTCTCTGCCTTCCCCACTCTCTCTCTCTCCCTTCCCCACTCTCTCTCTCTCTCCCTTCCCCACTCTCTCTCTCTCTCTCCCTTCCCCACTCTCTCTCTCTCTCCCTTCCCCACTCTCTCTCTCTCTCCCCTCCCCACTCTCTCTCTCTCCCTTCCCCACTCTCTCTCTCTCTCTCTCTCTCCCTCCCCCACTCTCTCTCTCTCTCTCTCTCTCTCTCTCCCTTCCCCACTCTCTCTCTCTCTCTCTCTCTCTCTCCCTTCCCCACTCTCACTCTCTCTCTCTCCCTTCCCCACTCTCAATCTCTCCCTTCCCCTCTCTCTCTCTCTCTTCCCCACTCTCTCTCTCTCTTCCCCTCTCTCTCTCTCTCTCCCCCTTCCCCCTCTCTCTCTCTCTCCCCCCTTCCCCCTTCCCCCCCCCCCCCCCCCCCTCTCTCTCTCCCTTCCCCACTATCTCTCTCTCTCTCTCTCCATAATGTTAGATGTAATGGTGTGTTCAGACTGGACCACCCGGGGGATTAGACAATAGAAAAATATATTTTGTTAATGGGGGAGGTATAGTCCCCATCCAGCCCTTCTCCTCTCCTCCCTCCCCATCCCTTCTCCTCTCCTCCCTCCCCATCCAGCCCTTCTCCTCTCCTCCCTCTCAATGTTAAGCATACCATTTAGCAGTCTAGCCTGTTTGCTAACGCCTTAATGTTAAGCATAACATTTAGCTGTCTAGCCTGTTTGCTAACGCCTTAATGTTAAGCATAACATTTAGCTGTCTAGCCTGTTTGCTAACGCCTTAATGTTAAGCATACCATTTAGCTGTCTAGCCTGTTTGCTAACGTCTCAATGTTAAGCATACCATTTAGCAGTCTAGCCTGTTTGCTAACGTCTCAATGTTAAGCATAACATTTAGCAGTCTAGCCTGTTTGCTAACGTCTCAATGTTAAGCATAACATTTAGCAGTCTAGCCTGTTTGCTAACGTCTCAATGTTAAGCATAACATTTAGCAGTCTAGCCTGTTTGCTAACACCTTAATGTTAAGCATAACATTTAGCTGTCTAGCCTGTTTGCTAACGCCTTAATGTTAAGCATAACATTTAGCAGTCTAGCCTGTTTGCTAACGCCTTAATGTTAAGCATAACATTTAGCAGTCTAGCCTGTTTGCTAACGCCTTAATGTTAAGCATAACATTTAGCAGTCTAGCCTGTTTGCTAACGTCTTAATTGTTAAGCATAACATTTAGCTGTCTAGCCTGTTTGCTAACGCCTTAATGTTAAGCATACCATTTAGCAGTCTAGCCTGTTTGCTAACGTCTTAATTGTTAAGCATAACATTGGAACGGTCTGCTTATCTTGGTTGTGATTGGATGCTGTTGACGAGCCAGCCAGCTCCAGTTCAGTTCCTCTCACTCAGTATATTATATATATATATATATATTATTAACAAGCTACTGTCTAGTACTACGACCTCTTCTTTTAATGAGGACTTGATCCCTCCCTCTCTCTCTCTGTGGTTGTGTCCCAAATGGCAGCCTATTCCCTACGTAGTGCACTTGGTTTGACCAGAGCCCCTATGGGTTCCTGTTCCAGCTGCTTTTACTCGTTCTAATTACACGTCACGGTGATGCCATTTCCCCTTTTCAAATCCTATCCAATCAAATTGTATTGTATTGGTCACATGCACTGAATACAACAGGTGTGTAGGTAGACCTTATCGTAGAAATGCTTACTTTTCCTGTAGTCCACGATCAGCTCCTTTTTGTTTTGCTCACATTGAGGGAGCGGTTGTTGTCTTGGTACCACACTGCCAAGTCCCTGACCTCCTCCCTATAGGCTGTCAGTGATCAGGCCTACCACTGTTGTGTCGTCAGAGAACACAATGATGGTGTTGGAGTCGTGCTTGAACAGAGTACAGGAGAGGTCTGAGCACGCACCCCTGAGGGGCCCCCATGTTGAGGATCAGCGTGGCACATGTGGTGTTACTTACCCTTATCACCTGGGAGCCGGCCTGTCAAGAAGTCCAGGATCCAGTTGCAGTGGGAGGTGTTTAGTCCCAGGAGCCTTAGCTTAGTGATGGGCTTTGAGGGCACTATGGTGTTGAACGCTGAGCTGTAGTCAATGAACAGCATTCTCACATAGGTGTACCTTTTGTCCAGGTGGGAAAGGGCAGTGTGGAATCGAGATGGCATCATCTGATGTGCTGTTGGGGCGGTATGCAAATTGTGGTGGGTCTCGGGGTTTCTGGGATGTTGGTGTTGATGTGCGCCATGGCCAGCCTGTCAAAGCAAGCACTACGGGGGCGGTGATCATTTAGGCATGTTACCTTGGTGTTCTTGGGCGCATGGGACTATGGAGGTCTTCTTGAAGCATGCAGGAATTACAGACTCGCGGGGAGAGGTTGAAAAATGTCATTGAACACATGCGCGGAGTACATGTCCTGGTAGTGAATGTTGACCTGTTTTAAAGGTCACACTCACGGAGCCGTGTTCACTTTGGTTGTGATGTCATCTAGCTGGTTGGTCGTGCTGTCATCGTCTTTGACCGAGGTACTCTCCCTCTGCATCCCAAATGGCCTTTCCTTATTTACTGCACTGCTACCCTTATGGGCCCTGGTCAAAAGTAGTGTGCTACAATGGGAATAGGGTGCCATTTGGGATGTATCATTGTCCTTTTGAGACGACTAATTTGGTGTTAGAAAGGGGTGGATCTAATTTGGTGTTAGAAAGGGGTGGATCTAATTCGGTGTTAGAAAGGGGTGGATCTAATTTGGTGTTAGAAAGGGGTGGATCTAATTTGGCGTTAGAAAGGGGGGGAACTAATTTGGTGTTAGAAAGGGGTGGATCTAATTTGGTGTTAGAAAGGGGGGGATCTAATTTGGTGTTAGAAAGGGGGGGATCTAATTTGGTGTTAGAAAGGGGTGGATCTAATTTGGTGTTAGAAAGGGGGGGAACTAATTTGGTGTTAGAAAGGGGTGGATCTAATTCGGTGTTAGAAAGGGGGGAACTAATTTGGTGTTAGAAAGGGGTGGATCTAATTTGGTGTTAGAAAGGGGTGGATCTAATTTGGTGTTAGAAAGGGGTGGAACTAATTTGGTGTTAGAAAGGGGTGGATCTAATTTGGCGTTAGAAAGGGGTGGATCTAATTTGGCGTTAGAAAGGGGTGGATCTAATTTGGTGTTAGAAAGGGGTGGATCTAATTTGGCGTTAGAAAGGGGTGGATCTAATTTGGCGTTAGAAAGGGGTGGATCTAATTTGGTGTTAGAAAGGGGTGGATCTAATTTGGTGTTAGAAAGGGGTGGATCTAATTCGTTGTTAGAAAGGGGGGGAACTAATTCGGTGTTAGAAAGGGGTGGAACTAATTCAGTATTAGAAAGGGGTGGATCTAATTTGGCGTTAGAAAGGGGTGGATCTAATTTGGTGTTAGAAAGGGGTGGATCTAATTTGGCGTTAGAAAGGGGTGGATCTAATTTGGTGTTAGAAAGGGGTGGATCTAATTTGGCGTTAGAAAGGGGTGGATCTAATTTGGTGTTAGAAAGGGGTGGATCTAATTTGGTGTTAGAAAGGGGTGGATCTAATTTGGTGTTAGAAAGGGGTGGATCTAATTCGGTGTTAGAAAGGGGGGGAACTAATTCGGTGTTAGAAAGGGGGGGAACTAATTCGCTGTTAGAAAGGGGGGCTAATTCGGTGTTAGAAAGGGGGAACTAATTCGGTGTTAGAAAGGGGGGAACTAATTCGGTGTTAGAAAGGGGGGGGGGGGCTAATTCGCTGTTAGAAAGGGGGGGTAATTCGGTGTTAGAAAGGGGGGTTATTCGCTGTTAGAAAGGGGGGGGGGCTAATTCGGTGTTAGAAAGGGGGGGAACAAGAGAGAAACTCCTTTGGTCTCTGTTGGAATGAGTTCCTCCTGGGCCGTGTTAGCGCTTCCTGATCTGAACCGCCAAACACCCTTAGGAAGAACAGAACAGGGAAATCACTTCGGAGCAAGGTGATTGGTTGGCCAATTAAAACCCATTCAACATCTAGGCGTGGCGCGGCGCAAGGGGGGAGGAATAATCAATATGAAGAAGCTGCTGTGATCATTAGGACATTTTATTGAAATGAA
This sequence comes from Oncorhynchus masou masou, assembly GCF_036934945.1. Lineage (NCBI taxonomy): Eukaryota > Metazoa > Chordata > Actinopteri > Salmoniformes > Salmonidae > Oncorhynchus > Oncorhynchus masou. The sequence goes on along the minus strand of NC_088243.1, from coordinate 90,012,802 downwards.
GTGATATACCCAAATCCATCCTCAGGGGAAACTCGGGCAGGAGAAAGATGTTCTGTTCTCTCCTTGACTAATACTATCTCTGATCTGAGATCTGTAGTGTTCTCTCCTTGACTAATACGATCTCTGATCTCTGTACTGTTCTCTCCCTGATCTGAGATCCGTACTGTTCTCTCCCTGACTAATATTATCTCTGATCTCTGTACTGTTCTCTCCCTGACTAATACTATCTCTGATCTGAGATCCGTACTGTTCTCTCCTTGACTAATATTATCTCTGATCTGAGATCTGTAGTGTTCTCTCCTTGACTAATACGATCTCTGATCTCTGTACTGTTCTCTCCCTGATCTGAGATCCGTACTGTTCTCTCCCTGACTAATATTATCTCTGATCTCTGTACTGTTCTCTCCCTGACTAATACTATCTCTGATCTGAGATCTGTAGTGTTCTCTCCTTGACTAATACGATCTCTGATCTCTGTACTGTTCTCTCCCTGATCTGAGATCCGTACTGTTCTCTCCCTGACTAATACTATCTCTGATCTCTGTATTGTTCTCTCCTTGACTAATACGATCTCTGATCTCTGTACTGTTCTCTCCCTGATCTGAGATCCGTACTGTTCTCTCTCTGACTAATACTATCTCTGATCTCTGTACTGTTCTCTCCCTGATCTGAGATCTGTACTGTTCTCTCTCTGACTAATGATATCATTGAAATGATTGTTTTTATTTCTGTTCTAATGGTTTCAAACCGACAGTAGTTGTCCAAAGCATCTCTGGTCCGTCTCGCGTATCTCTGTAAATGATTGTCTTATAAAGGCCTGCGATTCATCCCTCAGTGACTTTCAGCCACCTCGCTGTCTCTCTTTCGCTCTGTCTTCTTCTGTGTAAATAGTCATTACACCTCTAACCTTCTCTCGCTCTCTCTCCTCCAGGCTGGCAAGAAGGACAAGAGTGATGCTCTGAACACTGCCATCGACAGGATGACCAAGAAGACTAGGGACCTTCGCCGACAGGTTGGTCCCTCTTCTTCCTCCCTCCATTCTCCCATTCCTTCTCCAGAGACCTCCCCAGGTTTATTTGTCTCCCCCGTCCTCTCATTCCTTCTTTCTCTGCATCCTCCCATCCTTTGTCCTTATCTCCACAGACAGGTTGGTGCAAATCCCCCTCTTCTCCTCCCTCAATCTCCCTCTCCATTCTCCCCCCCCTTAATCTCCATTCTCCCCCCCTTAATCTTCATTCCCCCCTTAATCTCCATTCCCCCCCTCCCTTAATCTCCATTCCCCCCTCCCTTAATCTCCATTCCCCCTCCCTTAACCTCCATTCCCCCCTTAATCTCCATCCCCCTCCCTTAATCTCCATTCCCCCCCTCCCTTAATCTCCATTCCCCCCCCCTTAATCTCCATTCCCCCCCCCCTAATCTCCATCCCGCCCTCCCTTAATCTCCATTCCCCCCCCTCCCATAATCTCCATTCTCCCCCCTTAATCTCCATTCTCCCCCCTTAATCTCCATTCTCCCCCCTTAATCTCCATTCCCCCCCCCTTAATCTCCATCCCGCCCTCCCTTAATCTCCATTCCCCCCCTCCCATAATCTCCATTCTCCCCCCTTAATCTCCATTCTCCCCCCCTTAATCTCCATTCCCCTCCCCTTAATCTCTATTCCCCTCCCCTTAATCTCCATTCCCCCCCCCCACCTTAATCTCCATTCCCCCCCCCTTAATCTCCATCCCCCCCCCCCACCTTAATCTCCATTTCCCCCCCCCCCTTAATCTCCACCCCCCCCTCTTAATCTCCATTCTCCCCCCACCCTTAATCTCCCCTCTATTCTCCCATTCCTCCTTTCAGACAGGTTACCTTCCTCCATCCTCCCTCTGTACTCTTCCTCCCTCTGTACTCTTCCTCCCTCTGTTCTCCCAGTCCCATTCCTTCTCCAGAGACCTTCACAGACAGGTTACCTTCCTCTATCCTCCCTCTGTACTCTTCCTCCCTCTGTTCTCCCAGTCCCATTCCTTCTCCAGAGACCTTCACAGACAGGTTACCTTCCTCTATCCTCCCTCTGTACTCTTCCTCCCTCTGTTCTCCCAGTCCCATTCCTTCTCCAGAGACCTTCACAGACAGGTTACCTTCCTCTATCCTCCCTCTGTACTCTTCCTCCCTCTGTTCTCCCAGTCCCATTCCTTCTCCAGAGACCTTCACAGACAGGTTACCTTCCTCTATCCTCCCTCTGTACTCTTCCTCCCTCTGTTCTCCCAGTCCCTTTCCTTCTCCAGAGACCTTCACAGACAGGTTACCTTCCTCTATCCTCCCTCTGTACTCTTCCTCCCTCTGTTCTCCCAGTCCCATTCCTTCTCCAGAGACCTTCACAGACAGGTTACCTTCCTCTATCCTCCCTCTGTACTCTTCCTCCCTCTGTTCTCCCAGTCCCATTCCTTCTCCAGAGACCTTCACAGACAGGTTACCTTCCTCTATCCTCCCTCTGTACTCTTCCTCCCTCTGTTCTCCCAGTCCCATTCCTTCTCCAGAGACCTTCACAGACAGGTTACCTTCCTCTATCCTCCCTCTGTACTCTTCCTCCCTCTGTTCTCCCAGTCCCATTCCTTCTCCAGAGACCTTCACAGACAGGTTACCTTCCTCTATCCTCCCTCTGTACTCTTCCTCCCTCTGTTCTCCCAGTCCCATTCCTTCTCCAGAGACCTTCACAGACAGGTTACCTTCCTCTATCCTCCCTCTGTACTCTTCCTCCCTCTGTTCTCCCAGTCCCATTCCTTCTCCAGAGACCTTCACAGACAGGTTACCTTCCTCTATCCTCCCTCTGTACTCTTCCTCCCTCTGTTCCCCCAGTCCCATGCCTTCTCCAGAGACCTTCACAGACAGGTTACCTTCCTCTATCCTCCCTCTGTACTCTTCCTCCCTCTGTTCTCCCAGTCCCATTCCTTCTCCAGAGACCTTCACAGACAGGTTACCTTCCTCCATCCTCCCTCTGTACTCTTCCTCCCTCTGTTCTCCTAGTCCCATTCCTTCTCCAGAGACCTTCACAGACAGGTTACCTTCCTCTATCCTCCCTCTGTACTCTTCCTCCCTCTGTTCTCCCAGTCCCATTCCTTCTCCAGAGACCTTCACAGACAGGTTACCTTCCTCCATCCTCCCTCTGTACTCTTCCTCCCTCTGTTCTCCCAGTCCCATTCCTTCTCCAGAGACCTTCACAGACAGGTTACCTTCCTCCATCCTCCCTCTGTTCTCCCAGTCCCATTCCTTCTCCAGAGACCTTCACAGACAGGTTACCTTCCTCTATCCTCCCTCTGTACTCTTCCTCCCTCTGTTCTCCCAGTCCCATTCCTTCTCCAGAGACCTTCACAGACAGGTTACCTTCCTCTATCCTCCCTCTGTACTCTTCCTCCCTCTGTTCTCCCAGTCCCATTCCTTCTCCAGAGACCTTCACAGACAGGTTGGTTTTACTAAATATTTAGTTTTTTCTGCCAGAGGCTTTTGTTTTTCTGTAGTACAGCTAAAATAACTGTTTGGCTCCTCTCTTGTTCGTTCTCCTTCTTCTTCTGTGTAGCTGCGTAAGGCGGTCATGGATCACGTCTCTGACTCGTTCCTGGAGACCAACGTTCCTCTGCTGGTTCTGATCGAAGCGGCGAAGAACGGAAACGAGAAGGAGGTGAAGGAATACGCCCAGGTGTTCCGCGAGCACGCCAACAAGCTCATCGAGGTACGTTACCTAAAGTTACTCACACATCTCTTGGAGTGTTCTTATTCCGATACTGTAGGGTGATGTCTTTGGGAGAGATGTCAGGTGTTAGAGCTGGACCGGGGGGGGGGGATTATTACTCTACACGGAACAAAAATACATCTCAACATCTTACAATTTAAAAGATTTTACTGGGAATACAGATATGATTCTGTTGCCCACATATACCTTTAAAAAAAAATCCGTCCGAGTCTGGTGTGACCACAATTTGCCTCACATCTCCGTCATGTAGAGTTGATCAGGATGTTGATTGTGGCCTGTGGAATGTTGTCCCACTCCTCCTCTTCAATAACTTTTTCTGGATATTGGCGGGAACTGGAACACACATCTATCCAGAGCATCCCAAACATGCTCATTGGGTGACATGTCTGGTGTTAGTATCGAATTGCCCTCCAAATCCCAACTGTATCACAATTTTTAGGAAACCACAAAACTAACCTTTAATTTCTCATTGATCTTGAATCATTTATTTTACAATCTCCTTCATGCGATGTTTTACACTGACGATGCAATACAGTGACGTTACAAAACATTAAGAACACCTGCTCTTTCCATGACATACACTGACCAGGTGAATCCAGGTGAAAGTTATGATCCCATATTGATGTCATTTGATAAATCCACTTCAATCAGTGTCGATGAAGGGGAGGAGACAGTTCAATAAATCCTCGTAAGGTTCTCTACAGATCGGTGTCCCACCCACGGGACGGTTGAGCTAATATGCACTAATGTGATTAGCATGAGGTTGTAAGTAACAAGAACATTTCCCAGGACATTGACATGTGGGCAGAAAGCGTACGTTCTTGTCCAATTTACAGTAGCATTTACAGTAATACCATGCTGTTGTTTGAGGAGAGTGCACAATTTCCAACACAAAAAATTATTAATAAACCAATTAGACACATTTGGCCAGTCTTGAATTCTTTTTTAAACAAAAATGCAATGATTCATTGGATCAGCCTAAGACTTTGCACATACACTGCTGCCATCTAGTGGCCAAAATCTAAATTGTGCCTGGTTTGGAATAATACATTATGGCCTTTCTCTTGCATTTCAAAGATGGTACAAAAAAATAAATATATATTTTTTAAGTGATCTTTTACCAAATCTAATGTGTTTATATTCTCCATGATTATTTTCACATTTCCACAAACTTCAAAGTGTCTTCTTTCAAATGGTATCAAGAATATGCATATCCTTGCTTCAGGGCCTGAGCTACAGACAGTTAGATTTGGGTGTCATTTTAGGTGAACATTGGAGAAAAAAAGGGGTGGATCCCTAAGAGTTTTTTTAGAGAAGGAATTTTAACCCTTGAGACAATTGAGACTGGATTGTGTATGTGTGCCATTCAGAAGGTGAATAGGAAAGGCTAAATATTGATGTGCCTTTGAATGGGGTATGGTTGTAAGTGCCAGGCTTGTGTGAACTGACAGCGCTGCTGGGATTTTCACACTCTCAACAGTTTTCCTGTGTGTATTAATGGTCCACCACCCAAAGGACATCCAGCCAACATGACACAACTGTGGGAAGATTTGGAGTTAACATGAACCAGCATCCCTGTGGAACACTTTCTACACCTTGTGGAGTCCTTCCCTTGACGAATTCAGGCTGTTCTGAGGGCAACTGAAGGGGGGGTTCAACTCAATATTGATAAGGTGTTCCCAGTGTTTGATATTCTAAGTGTATGTTGAGAACAGAACAATGGAATTAGGCCAGTAGCTAGCACCCAGTCTCTGCAAATTCCTTGTGTGATTGTGCTCCTGGGTAGCCGTGCAGTGGAAAGCTGCAGTTACGCGCGTGTTGTCATTCATTCTGTTTGTCAAAACAGACACTCGACACCAACTCTCCATCTAAATCGACACCGACGAAAGGCCTTGGCACATCGGTCACACTGTGCGATGTTAAATTTAATTTTGAACAACCTGGCCAGATTGTGCGATTTAGCTTCAGTTCTGTCGTCACATTCTGCGATTGGCCTGTGGGGCTACTTCAGTTGCAACAGTGGATCTGGTCACTTGTGAGCACCGGCTGTTCAACACCAACTGGATCTGATCGTGTGTCGGCACCGGCTGTTCAACACCAACTGGATCTGGTCGCGTGTCGGCACCGGCTGTTCAACACCAACTGGATCTGATCGTGTGTCGGCACCGGCAGTTCAACACCAACTGGATCTGATCGTGTGTCGGCACCGGCTGTTCAACACCAACTGGATCTGGTCGCGTATCGGCACCGGCTGTTCAACACCAACTGGATCTGGTCGCGTGTCGGCACCGGCAGTTCAACACCAACTGGATCTGATCGTGTGTCGGCACCGGCAGTTCAACACCAACTGGATCTGATCGTGTGTCGGCACCGGCAGTTCAACACCAACTGGATCTGATCGTGTGTCGGCACCGGCTGTTCAACAACAACTGGATCTGATCGCGTGTCGGCACCGGCTGTTCAACACCAACTGGATCTGATCGCGTATCGGCACCGGCTGTTCAACACCAACTGGATCTGATCGCGTATCAACACCAACTGGATCTGATCGCGTATCAACACCAACTGGATCTGATCGCGTATCAGCACCGGCTGTTCAACACCAACTGGATCTGATCGCGTATCGGCACCGGCTGTTCAACACCAACTGGATCTGATCGCGTATCAACACCAACTGGATCTGATCGCGTATCAACACCAACTGGATCTGATCGCGTATCAGCACCGGCTGTTCAACACCAACTGGATCTGATCGCGTGTCGGCACCGGCTGTTCAACACCAACTGGATCTGATCGCGTATCAACACCAACTGGATCTGATCGCGTATCAGCACCGGCTGTTCAACACCAACTGGATCTGATCGTGTGTCGGCACCGGCTGTTCAACACCAACTGGATCTGATCGCGTGTCGGCACCGGCTGTTCAACACCAACTGGATCTGATCGCGTATCGGCACCGGCTATTCAACACCAACTGGATCTGATCGCGTGTCGGCACCGGCAGTTCAACACCAACTGGATCTGATCGCGTATCAACACCAACTGGATCTGATCGCGTATCAACACCAACTGGATCTGATCGCGTATCAGCACCGGCTGTTCAACACCAACTGGATCTGATCGCGTATCGGCACCGGCTGTTCAACACCAACTGGATCTGATCGCGTATCAACACCAACTGGATCTGATCGCGTATCAGCACCGGCTGTTCAACACCAACTGGATCTGATCGCGTATCAACACCAACTGGATCTGATCGCGTATCAACACCAACTGGATCTGATCGCGTATCAACACCAACTGGATCTGATCGCGTATCAACACCAACTGGATCTGATCGCGTATCAACACCAACTGGATCTGATCGCGTATCAACACCAACTGGATCTGATCGCGTATCAACACCAACTGGATCTGATCGCGTATCAACACCAACTGGATCTGATCGCGTATCAACACCAACTGGATCTGATCGCGTGTCGGCACCGGCTGTTAAAGCCTCACTCTATGCTCATGCGCGAGTGAACTGAGTTCGGAAAAGCTGAAAGTATTCGTGGAAATAGTTTCCTCATACAAACTTTTGTCCAAACTCCGAATCAAATAGGCTTCCCCAAAATAACATTGTCGATGTAGAACGTTTATTTTTCATCAGGTCGATTGACTGTGAATGTCATGTGAACAAGATTAATGAAACTCTTGTTCTGGCACAGCATGTAAAACGTTTAAATATAACTATTATATTAATCTGACTATTCACAATCGTATTATTGTGTGCATGCTCAGTACAGTCTTTCTAATCGTTCAGTCTCCGGGATCGGCTCTGCCACAACGACTCAACCTTTCTGACACTACTACAACTTTGTCAGAACCTACAACCGTACGTAGAGGTAGTTGATGGCAGACCTAGACCCTGTTACACTGAACGACCCAAGACGTCTGTACGTAGAGGTAGTTGATGGCAGACCTAGACCCTGTTACACTGAACGACCCAAGACGTCTGTACGTAGAGGTAGTTTAATGTCAGACCTAGACCCTGTCACACTGAACGACCCAAGACGTCTGTACGTAGAGGTAGTTTAATGTCAGACCTAGACCCTGTTACACTGAACGACCCAAGACGTCTGTACGTAGAGGTAGTTTAATGTCAGACCTAGACCCTGTCACACTGAACGACCCAAGACGTCTGTACGTAGAGGTAGTTTAATGTCAGACCTAGACCCTGTTACACTGAACGACCCCTGTACGTAGAGGTAGTTGATGTCAGACCTAGACCCTGTTACACTGAACGACCCAAGACGTCTGTACGTAGAGGTAGTTGATGGCAGACCTAGACCCTGTTACACTGAACGACCCAAGACGTCTGTACGTAGAGGTAGTTGATGGCAGACCTAGACCCTGTCACACTGAACGACCCAAGACGTCTGTACGTAGAGGTAGTTGATGGCAGACCTAGACCCTGTCACACTGAACGACCCAAGACGTCTGTACGTAGAGGTAGTTGATGGCAGACCTAGACCCTGTCACGCTGAACGACCCAAGACGTCTGTACGTAGAGGTAGTTGATGTCAGACCTAGACCCTGTTACACTGAACGACCCAAGACGTCTGTACGTAGAGGTAGTTTATGTCAGACCTAGGCCCTGTTACACTGAACGACCCAAGACGTCTGTACGTAGAGGTAGTTTAATGTCAGACCTAGACCCTGTCACACTGAACGACCCAAGACGTCTGTACGTAGAGGTAGTTTAATGTCAGACCTAGACCCTGTCACACTGAACGACCCAAGACGTCTGTACGTAGAGGTAGTTTAATGTCAGACCTAGACCCTGTCACACTGAACGACCCAAGACGTCTGTACGTAGAGGTAGTTTAATGGCAGACCTAGACCCTGTTACACTGAACGACCCAAGACGTCTGTACGTAGAGGTAGTTTAATGGCAGACCTAGACCCTGTTACACTGAACAACCCAAGACGTCTGTACGTAGAGGTAGTTTAATGGCAATCCTAGGCCCTGTTACACTGAACGACCCAAGACGTCTGTACGTAGAGGTAGTTTAATGTCAGACCTAGACCCTAGCCGGTGTCGGCACCGGCTGTTCAACACCAACTGGATCTGGTCGCGTATCAGCACCGGCTGTTCAACACCAACTGGATCTGATCGCGTATCGGCACCGGCTGTTCAACACCAACTGGATCTGATCGCGTATCGGCACCGGCTGTTCAACACCAACTGGATCTGATCGCGTATCGGCACCGGCTGTTAAAGCCTCACTCTATGCTCATGCGCGAGTGAACTGAGTTCGGAAAAGCTGAAAGTATTCGTGGAAATAGTTTCCTCATACAAACTTTTGTCCAAACTCCGAATCAAATAGGCTTCCCCAAAATAACATTGTCGATGTAGAACGTTTATTTTTCATCAGGTCGATTGACTGCGAATGTCATGTGAACAAGATTAATGAAACTCTTGTTCTGGCACAGCATGTAAAACGTTTAAATATAACTATTATATTAATCTGACTATTCACAATCGTATTATTGTGTGCATGCTCAGTACAGTCTTTCTAATCGTTTAGTCTCCGGGATCGGCTCTGCCACAACAACTCAACCTTTCTGACACTACTACAACTTTGTCAGAACCTACAACCGTACGTAGAGGTAGTTTGTCAGACCTAGACCCTGTTACACTGAACGACCCCTGTACGTAGAGGTAGTTGATGTCAGACCTAGACTCTGTCACACTGAACGACCCAAGGCGTCAGTACGTAGAGGTAGTTGATGTCAGACCTAGACCCTGTCACACTGAACGACCCAAGACGTCTGTACGTAGAGGTAGTTGATGTCAGACCTAGACCCTGTTACACTGAACGGCCCAAGACGTCTGTACGTAGAGGTAGTTTAATGTCAGACCTAGACCCTGTCACACTGAACGACCCAAGGCTTCTGTACGTAGAGGTAATTGATGTCAGACCTAGACCCTGTCACACTGAACGACCCAAGACGTCTGTACGTAGAGGTAGTTGATGGCAGACCTAGACCCTGTCACACTGAATGACCCAAGACGTCTGTACGTAGAGGTAGTTTAATGTCAGACCTAGACCCTGTCACACTGAACGACCCAAGACGTCTGTACGTAGAGGTAGTTTAATGTCAGACCTAGACCCTGTCACACTGAACGACCCAAGGCTTCTGTACGTAGAGGTAGTTGATGTCAGACCTAGACCCTGTCACACTGAACGACCCAAGACGTCTGTACGTAGAGGTAGTTTAATGTCAGACCTAGACCCTGTCACACTGAATGACCCAAGACGTCTGTACGTAGAGGTAGTTTAATGTCAGACCTAGACCCTGTTACACTGAACAACCCAAGACGCCTGACAATTGTTTACAACCTAAGAATTTGCCCCCCCCCCCACACACACACACACACACACACACATTTTAGTCTGGGACGGCAAAATCGTAGCATGAAATGACTGAAATCATCGTCTGCGATAGTTTTAATTCCACCGACTAAAGATGCCGGAGCAGAAGGCGGACGTGGTTCCAAACGTCACCCTATTCCCTATGTAGTGAACTACGTTGGACCAGTGCTTGTAAGGCTAGTGCACTATACAGGGTACCACTTGTGCCCAAGCCATGGTGTTGTGATTTTTGAGCCGTCAGACAGAAAGACAAAGACTCTGTGTGGCTGGTCACAGCTGTGGAGCCCACTTTAAGCCTGGCCCAGAGTAGCCAAACCTCCACCCTGCTTTCCCCAGCCTCCCCCTGCCTGACAAGGTTAAGTGATTCCTCTGGGGACGGCGATTCATTGTCTAAACAGTTGGATCTCCATCCACCTACTACTTATTGACAGACCGAGACAGCGTAACTCAGGGAGGGAACGAAAGCACTTCTCCCCTGCTGTGTTGTGTTCTGACTGCCGCAGTGGTTTTCAGACTGATACAAAAAGAGACGCTTTTGTCAAATAAATGTATTTCACTCTTTTTCTCCCTCATCCCCTCCCTTTCTTGTGTTCCCTCTCTCATCAACCCTTCCTCTCACTCCGTTTCTCAAGCGTTCTCGCTCATTCTGTCAAGTCAATTCTAAAGGGGCTTTTATTGGCATGGGAGACATACATGTTTACGTTGCCAAAGGAAGTGACATCAACAGTGAGATGTAACAAACATCTGAAAACATAAAGAAGAAGAAGAAAGGAAAGACATTGCACTCAAAGAAAGGATAAGACATTTCTAGTGTTTTTATGATCATTTGTGTACAGTGTACAACGCCATCTGACTTTCCCTAATAGCATGATGGTCATGTTTTGAACAACATTAGCAGTCTTCATCAGTTGACTTGAAATCTGTTCCCCCAGTGAATGAACTCTGTGTCAGAGTGTCATTCACTGACATTTTAAAATGACCTCTCACTTGTCCCTATGGATGGCCCATGACCGAACCCTTGCCATTTAACTCTGTGGATGGTGCAGACGGGTTGAGGGGGGGGCCATAGGGGACAGGGACCCGGAGCAGGCCAGAGGGTTATTGTGTGGGACAGGGAGCCGGAGCAGGCCAGAGGGTTATCGTGTGGGACAGGGAGCCGGAGCAGGCCAGAGGGTTATTGTGTGGGACAGGGAGCCGGAGCAGGCCAGAGGGCTATCGTGTGGGACAGGGAGCCGGAGCAGGCCAGAGGGTTATCGTGTGGGACAGGGAGCCGGAGCAGGCCAGAGGGCTATCGTGTGGAACAGAGAGCCGGAGCAGGCCAGAGGGCTATCGTGTGGAACAGAGAGCCGGAGCAGGCCAGAGGGCTATCGTGTGGAACAGAGAGCCGGAGCAGGCAAGAGCCAGAGAGTTACCATGCGGGCCAGGAGCAGGCCAGAGAGTTACCATGCGGGCCAGGAGCAGGCCAGAGAGTTACCATGCGGGCCAGGAGCAGGCCAGAGAGTTACCATGCGGGCCAGGAGCAGGCCAGAGAGTTACCATGCGGGCCAGGAGCAGGCCAGAGCCAGAGAGTTACCATGCAGGCCAGGAGCAGGCCAGAGCCAGAGAGTTACCATGCGGGCCAGGAGCAGGCCAGAGAGTTACCATGCGGGCCAGGAGCAGGCCAGAGAGTTACCATGCGGGCCAGGAGCAGGCCAGAGAGTTACCATGCGGGCCAGGAGCAGGCCAGAGAGTTACCATGCGGGCCAGGAGCAGGCCAGAGAGTTACCATGCGGGCCAGGAGCAGGCCAGAGAGTTACCATGCGGGCCAGGAGCAGGCCAGAGCCAGAGAGTTACCATGCAGGCCAGGAGCAGGCCAGAGCCAGAGAGTTACCATGCGGGCCAGGAGCAGGCCAGAGAGTTACCATGCGGGCCAGGAGCAGGCCAGAGAGTTACCATGCGGGCCAGGAGCAGGCCAGAGAGTTACCATGCAGGCCAGAGCCAGAGAGTTACCATGCGGGCCAGGAGCAGGCCAGAGAGTTACCATGCGGGCCAGGAGCAGGCCAGAGAGTTACCATGCGGGCCAGGAGCAGGCCAGAGAGTTACCATGCGGACCAGGAGCAGGCCAGAGAGTTACCATGCGGGCCAGGAGCAGGCCAGAGAGTTACCATGCGGGCCAGGAGCAGGCCAGAGAGTTACCATGCGGGCCAGGAGCAGGCCAGAGCCAGAGAGTTACCATGCGGGCCAGGAGCAGGCCAGAGAGTTACCATGCGGGCCAGGAGCAGGCCAGAGCCAGAGAGTTACCATGCGGGCCAGGAGCAGGCCAGAGAGTTACCATGCGGGCCAGGAGCAGGCCAGAGAGTTACCATGCGGGCCAGGAGCAGGCCAGAGCCAGAGAGTTACCATGCAGGCCAGGAGCAGGCCAGAGAGTTACCATGCGGGCCAGGAGCAGGCCAGAGAGTTACCATGCGGGCCAGGAGCAGGCCAGAGCCAGAGAGTTACCATGCGGGCCAGGAGCAGGCCAGAGAGTTACCATGCGGGCCAGGAGCAGGCCAGAGAGTTACCATGCGGGCCAGGAGCAGGCCAGAGGAAAGTGGTTGGAAGCTCATGAAGAATCAGAGGAAAGGACCATTAGGACCTGTGATCCTGGGGGCCCACACTGTCAGCAGTGGCTTTAAGGGATGACACGACGACCTCTGACCCTTCACCTGTGAATGATTACAGAGCGGGGGGAGGGAGCGAGCACTGAGGTACGGTCATCTGGTCCATAATACACCCCAATATGGATTAGAAGGAGTAGAACATGGAATGGTGTTGAAAGGGGCAGAATAGCCTGCGTAGAACTATGGGCTTGACTACAGGGAAAGGGAACGTTCATGTGGAGAATGATTCTGGACTTGAACCCCATCGAACATGTCCGTAGAGACCTGTCCAACCTGACAGAGAGAGGATCTGCAGAGAAGAATGGGAGAAACTCCACAAATACAGGTGTGCCAAGTTTGTGGCGTCATACCCAAGAAGACTGGAGGCTGTAATCGCTGCCAAAGGTGGTTCAACAAAATGCTGAGTGAAGAGTCTGAATACTGATGTAAAAGTTATTTCAGTTTTTTGTTTTTAATACATTCGCAAAAAAATCTGAACTGTTTTTGGTTTGTCACTATGGGCTATTGTGTGTAGATTGAGAGGGAAAAAAAAGAGATGTGAATCAATTTTAGAATAAGTGTACGTGTTTGAGGTGTGAAATAGAAATAGATATTTTTTTGCGAATCCCAACTCCCACTGAGACGCCCTCAGAGAGCACGATCAGGGTCAGCCATTATTGACTGGCGAGCGAGAAGCAATCAGGGTTAAGTGCCTCGCTCCAGGACAGATCGACAGATTTTTTTTTTCACCTTGTCGGCTCGGTGATTTGAACTACCAACGTTTGGGTTACTGTCCCAACGCTCCGTCCGCTAGGTGTGTGTGTGTTCACTGTGTTGGGTATCCGAGACTGTTGGCATCACAACGACAGAGAGATTGGCCATCACACAGTCATACACTACACCCCTTCCCCAATACACTTGTAAATATTGGACTATAAATTGTGACTTCCTGTATTTGTAAATGTTTGTTCTATTCTACTGTGTCATTTACTTTGTTCCTATTATGTATTGTAGTATGGACCTGTAAGTAAGCATTTCATTGGACGGTATTACCATGTGCATTCCGTACATAAAACAAATAAGAACTTTAGGGGAGGGACTCAGGACCTTCTCCAATCCGGTGGAGGAGACTTGATGCAAGGGGGGGACTACGGTACCGTGTAGCAGGGGGGGACTACGGTACCGTGGTGCAGGGGGGGGACTGCTGGGAGTATCTACAGTACAGTAGTCTCCCCCCTGCACTACGGTACAGTAGTCTCCCCCCCTGCACTACAGTAGTCTCCCCCCCCTGCACTACAGTACAGTAGTCTCCCCCCCTGCACTACAGTACAGTAGTCTCCCCCCCTGCACTACAGTACAGTAGTCTCCCCCTGCACTACAGTACAGTAGTCTCCCCCTGCACTACAGTACAGTAGTCTCCCCCTGCACTACAGTACAGTAGTCTCCCCCTGCACTACACTACAGTAGTCTCCCCCCTGCACTTCAGTACAGTAGTCTCCCCCTGCACTACACTACAGTAGTCTCCCCCTGCACTTCAGTACAGTAGTCTCCCCCTGCACTACAGTACAGTAGTCTCCCCCTGCACTACAGTACAGTAGTCTCCCCCTGCACTACAGTACAGTAGTCTCCCCCTGCACTACAGTACAGTAGTCTCCCCCTGCACTACAGTACAGTAGTCTCCCCCTGCACTACAGTACAGTAGTCTCCCCCTGCACTACACTACAGTAGTCTCCCCCTGCACTACACTACAGTAGTCTCCCCCTGCACTACAGTACAGTAGTCTCCCCCCTGCACTACAGTACAGTAGTCTCCCCCCTGCACTACAGTACAGTAGTCTCCCCCTGCACTACAGTACAGTAGTCTCCCCCCTGCACTACAGTACAGTAGTCTCCCCCTGCACTACACTACAGTAGTCTCCCCCTGCACTACACTACAGTAGTCTCCCCCTGCACTACAGTACAGTAGTCTCCCCCTGCACTACAGTACAGTAGTCTCCCCCCTGCACTACAGTACAGTAGTCTCCCCCTGCACTACAGTACAGTAGTCTCCCCCTGCACTACAGTACAGTAGTCTCCCCCTGCACTACAGTACAGTAGTCTCCCCCCCCTGCACTACAGTGTGCATCTCGACTGCCCACTACCTCAATATCCCAGGCAGGAACCGTGTCGGTGTTACTGCACTAGTCAGCATTACAGCCACTCAGCCAGACCACCAGTCACCCCGGGCAACCAGACGGTAGCATTCTCACTCGACGGTAACCATAGAGATAATGTTCTATTTAATGACACGTCACCACTCGCTGTGTAGAATGACTCATTTTAGTGTTGTGTGACTATAGAGAATATGCTGAGTTATATGACAATAGAGAACCTCTGCTCTGTGTGTGTGTGTGTGTGTGTGTGTGTGTGTGTGTGTGTACACACGAGTCAAGCAGTACTGTTGCATATGGATTAAATATTAAAAGCTGACACCAACACCGTATGTTTTAATTCTGGCCCAGGTGACATTGTCAGTGTTTTCTGAATCAGTCCTAAACCTGTAGCAGGTGCTCTTCTCTGATCCACTTGATCTTACTTATTGATAAAGGGTTGACTGTTATTTACACCCCGTATTGATTAATCCATTCCCTGGGTGTTGATATTCAGGAATTGGGAAGGTAACCTAACTTAACACTTTACTCCTGAGGGGGGGGAGGGAGAGAGGGGGAGAGGGGGAGAGGGTGAGGGAGAGAGGGTGAGGGAGAGAGGGTGAGGGAGAGAGGGTGAGGGAGAGAGGGTGAGGGAGAGAGGGTGAGGGAGAGGGATAGAGGGAGAGGGATAGAGGGAGAGAGGGCGAGGGTGAGGGAGAGAGGGTGAGGGATAGAGGGTGAGGGAGGGAGAGAGGGTGAGGGATAGAGGGTGAGGGAGAGGGAGAGGGGGAGAGGGTGAGAGGGTGAGGGGGAGAGGGTGAGGGAGAGAGGGTGAGGGTGAGGGAGAGAGGGTGAGGGAGAGAGGGTGAGGGAGAGAGGGAGAGGGAGAGAGGGAGAGGGAGAGAGGGTGAGGGAGAGAGGGAGAGGGTGAGGGATAGAGGGTGAGGGAGGGGGAGAGAGGGTGAGAGGGAGAGAGGGTGAGGGAGAGAGGGTGAGGGAGAGGGAGAGAGGGTGAGGGAGAGAGGGTGAGGGATAGAGGGTGAGGGAGGGAGAGAGGGTGAGGGATAGAGGGAGGGTGAGGGATAGAGGGAGAGGGTGAGGGTGAGGGAGAGAGGGTGAGGGGGAGAGGGTGAGGGATAGAGGGTGAGGGATAGAGGGTGAGGGATAGAGGGTGAGGGATAGAGGGTGAGGGATAGAGGGTGAGGGATAGAGGGTGAGGGTGAGAGGGTGAGGGATAGAGGGGGAGAGAGGGTGAGGAGGGATAGAGGGGGAGAGTTCACCTCCTTTTTATTCTCTTTCTATAAATGGATTTAATCTTAACCTGCAGTGCGTTTAGAATGACAGAATATTTCACCAGCGGAATGTTTAGTGGAATAGAATTGATACAATTGTAAACCTGTTAGAACGTCGGTCCATGAAATGGTTCTGTCATTTACTCTCCATAACTGTGGAAGCTTGTTTTGAAATTATAAGTGGCGTTTCTGGAACCCAATTTATGGAGTAGAATGATTTCTACTTCAGCAATATAACTGCTGATGCCCGTTTCTTCATTACCCCCCCCCTTCCTCAACCATGTGTTAATTTAAACCGATGGATTTAACACTGAATCAACAGCAGGGGCCCATATGGCCATAAAACCCGACGAGATACGGTGCATTCAGAAAGTATTCAGACCCCTTCCCCATTTCCCACATTCTCTCACGTTACAGCTTTATTCTAAAATGGATTTAAATTCAATCTAGACAGAGTGCTCCATAATAGCAAAGCAAAACATTTTTATTAAAACAAATACCTTATTTACATTAAGTATTCAGAACCTTTGCTATGAGACTCTAAATTGAGCTCTGATGCATCCCGTTTCCATTGATCGTCCTTGAGACGTTTCTACAACTTGATTCGAGTCCAACCTGTGGTAAAATTCAAATGATTGGACATGATTCGGAAAGGCACACACCTGTCTATATAAGGTCCCACAGTTGACAGTGCATGTCAGAGCAAAAAAAACGAAGCTGAAGAGGTCAAAGGAATTGTTCGTAGAGGTCCGAGACAGAATTGTGTCGAGGCACAAACTGAGAAATCGGGCGAGAAGGGCCTTG
This sequence comes from Oncorhynchus masou masou, assembly GCF_036934945.1. Classification (NCBI taxonomy): domain Eukaryota; kingdom Metazoa; phylum Chordata; class Actinopteri; order Salmoniformes; family Salmonidae; genus Oncorhynchus; species Oncorhynchus masou. The sequence goes on along the minus strand of NC_088243.1, from coordinate 89,995,808 downwards.
GTCTTCGAGGTGACAAAGAACCCAATAGTCACTCTAGCAGAGCTCCAGAGTTCTTCTGTGGAGATGGGAGAACCTTCCAGAAGGAAAACCATCTCTGCAGCACTCCACCAATCACGCCTTTATGATAGTGGCCAGACGGAAGCCACTCTTCAGTAAAAGTCACATGACAGCCTGCTAGGAGTTTCCCAAAAGGCACCTAAAGGATTCTGACCATGAGAAACAAGATTATCTGGTCTGTTGAAATCAAGATTGAAGTCTGAATGCCAAGCGTCACGGCTAGAGGAAACCTGGCACCATCCCAACGGTGAAGCATGGTGGTGGCTGGGAGACTAGTCAGGATCAAGAAAAAGATGAGCGGAGATCCTTGATGAAAATCCTGCTTCAGAGCTCTCAGGACCTCAGACTGGGGTGAAGGTTCACCTTCCAACAGGACAACAACCCCTAAGCACACAGCCAAGAGAACACAGAAGTGGCTTCAGTACAACTCTGAATGTCCTTGAGTGGCCCAGCCAGAGCCCGGACTTGAACCCAATCAACATCTCTGGAGAGACCTGAAAATATCAGTGCAGCGACGCTCCCCATCCAACCTGACAGCTTGAGAGGATCCGCAGAGAAGAATGGGAGAATCTCTCCAAATACAGGTGTGCCAACCTTGTAGCGTCATACCCAAGAAGACTTGAGGCTGTAATCTCTGCCAAAGGTGCTTCAACAAAGTACTGAGTAAAGGGTCTGAATACTTATGTACATGTAATTTCAGTTTTTATTTTTATATATTTGCAAATGTTTAAAAAAACAACCTGTTTTTGCTTTGTCGTTATGGATTATTGTGTGTAGGTTGATCAGGGGGGAAAACAGTTTAATCAATTTTAGAGTAACTCCAACGTAACAAAATGGAAATATTATTATAATATTATTATATATAATATTATATTATAATTGTTATTTATTAAAGATTATATCTTTTTTTTATAAATCTATAGGGCCATTATACTTTCTACACACATCTGGGTTAAGTCTTACATTTACACTGAACACGTTATACTGCCCTCCCCCCACACAAAAAAAAGCAAATTCTATATTTTTCTAATGTATTTTTAGGAGTGGAGGCAAAGATTCCTCTGCTAAATGAATGTCGGGGAAACACTACTGCCCATGCGGTCTGTGGATCTGAGTGGGAGTTTTGTCTGTCTGTTTTCTAGCTACATGCTGTGTATAATCAGATGCGGACTGTCTGTGTGATGAGATGGAGACAGTAAATGTCTATAGTGCTGTGCAGTGTGTATGTAGGTGTGAGTCTGACTGTCTGTCCCTGTGTCTAGGTGGCCAACCTGGCCTGCTCCATCTGTAACAATGAGGAGGGAGTCAAGCTGGTCCGTATGGCCGCTTCCCAGCTGGAGACACTCTGCCCCCAGGTACCTGCCGGTCTCTCTACCCTCTCTCTCTCTCTCTCCTTTCTGTCATCCTCTCTTCTTTCTCTCTCTGTCCTCTCTCTCCATCCGCTCGCTCGCTCTCATCCTCTCCCTCTCTTCTTTCTCTCTCCGTCCTCTCTCTCTCTCTCTCTCTCTCTCTCTCTCTCTCTCTCTCTCTCTCTCTCTCTTCCTCTCTCTCTCCATCCTCTCGCTCGCTCTCACCCTCTCTCTCTCCTTTCTCTCTCTTTTCTCTCTCTCCTCTTTCTCTCTCTCTCCTTCCTCTCTCTCTCTCCAGCCCCATAACCCTGTCAAGCTGCCAACACTTCACCCTTCCAGCCCCCCATTCCCCCCACATCCCTGCCAACCCTTCACCCTTCCAGCCCCCATTCCCCCCACATCCCTGCCAACACTTCACCCTTCCAGCCCCCATTCCCCCCCCACATCCCTGCCAACACTTCACCCTTCCAGCCCCCATTCCCCCCACATCCCTGCCAACACTTCACCCTTCCAGCCCCCCATTCCCCCCCACATCCCTGCCAACACTTCACCCTTCCAGCCCCCCATTCCCCCCCACATCCCTGCCAACACTTCACCCTTCCAGCCCCCCATTCCCCCCCACATCCCTGCCAACACTTCACCCTTCCAGCCCCCCATTCCCGCCCCACATCCCTGCCAACACTTAACACCTTAAAGGCCCCTTCTCTCCCCTCAGCTGTGCCAGCCCTACAGCTAGCCAACCCCCTGTAAGTCTACCAGTCATATTGCTGAAACCTCCAGTGTCTGGAGGCTTTGGTTTGGGAATCATATAGCTAGCTCTGCCAACCTTCATTTCCATCCGACCTACTGCCCTTCCTGCTCCCAGTTGAGACAGGATCTCATCTGACTTTCAGAAAGAGGGTCCCATTAACCAGATTGCCAAACGTTATGTCAAAATATTGAGTTTCACAGAGCAACTTTCGTCATTACTGCCGTCTATGCACAGCGTTTACTTCCACCCATCTAAATGTATTCCACATTCAGCATCTCTAAAATCACTCATTACTGCAGATCAGCTGGTTCGGCAGCAGGGCAGGTCAGCTGGTTCGGCAGCAGGGCAGGTCGGCTGGTTCGGCAGCAGGGCAGGTCGGCTGGTTCGGCAGCAGGGCAGGTCAGCTGGTTCGGCAGCAGGGCAGGTCGGCTGGTTCGGCAGCAGGGCAGGTCGGCTGGTTCGGCAGCAGGGCAGGTCGGCTGGTTCGGCAGCAGGGCAGGTCAGCTGGTTCGGCAGCAGGGCAGATCAGCTGGCTCGGCAGCAGGGCAGGTCGGCTGGTTCGGCAGCAGGGCAGGTCAGCTGGTTCGGCAGCAGGGCAGGTCGGCTGGTTCGGCAGCAGGGCAGGTCGGCTGGTTCGGCAGCAGGGCAGGTCGGCTGGTTCGGCAGCAGGGCAGGTCGGCTGGTTCGGCAGCAGGGCAGGTCGGCTGGTTCGGCAGCAGGGCAGGTCGGCTGGTTCGGCAGCAGGGCAGGTCGGCTGGTTCGGCAGCAGGGCAGGTCAGCTGGTTCGGCAGCAGGGCAGGTCAGCTGGTTCGGCAGCAGGGCAGATCAGCTGGCTCGGCAGCAGGGCAGGTCGGCTGGTTCGGCAGCAGGGCAGGTCGGCTGGTTCGGCAGCAGGGCAGGTCGGCTGGTTCGGCAGCAGGGCAGGTCGGCTGGTTCGGCAGCAGGGCAGGTCAGCTGGCTCGGCAGCAGGGCAGGTCCCTCAAACCCTGACAAACCTCTCCTTACTAGTCTGCCCCCCGCTCTCTCTCTCTATCTCTCCCTGTCTCTCTCTATCTCTCTCCCTGTCTCTCTCTATCTCTCTCTCTCTCTCTCTCTCTCTCTCCCTGTCTCTCTATCTCTCCCTGTCTCTCTATCTCTCTCTCTCTCTGTCTCTCTCTCTGTCTCTGTCTCTCTCTCTCTCGCATCTTTCTCTCTCTCGCATCTTTCTCTCTGACTCCCGCCTCTACCCCTCTCTTGCTCTCTTTCGCTGACTCTTTAATCTCACCTAATGACTCCCATTCATCCTCAGCTTGAATCTCACCATGTATTTCCCCAAGAAAACAAGCTGTTGCTCATTCACCCTTTTCCCAGCGAATCTCTCCTATTCATCAATTAGTGAATACTGTTGCCAAAACACAGTGGGTGGGGGGTAAACCCTGCCAAACCCCAGTGGGTGGGGGGTAAACCCTGCCAAACCACAGTGGGTGGGGGGTAAACCCTGCCAAACCACTGTGGGTGGGGGGGGGTCAACCCTGCCAAAACACAGTGGGTGGGGGGGTCAACCCTGCCAAAACACAGTGGGTGGGGGGTCAACACTGCCAAAACACAGTGGGTGGGGGGTCAACCCTGCCAAACCACAGTGGGTGGGGGGTCAACCCTGCCAAAACACAGTGGGTGGGGGGGGGTCAACCCTGCCAAAACACAGTGGGTGGGGGGGTCAACCCTGCCAAACCACAGTGGGTGGGGGGTCAACCCTGCCAAACCACAGTGGGTGGGGGGTCAACCCTGCCAAACCACAGTGGGTGGGGGGGGTCAACCCTGCCAAAACACAGTGGGTGGGGGGGTAAACCCTGCCAAAACACAGTGGGTGGGGGGTCAACCCTGCCAAAACACAGTGGGTGGGGGTAAACCCTGCCAAAACACAGTGGGTGGGGGGGTCAACCCTGCCAAACCACAGTGGGTGGGGGGTCAACCCTGCCAAAACACAGTGAGTGGGGGGTCAACCCTGCCAAAACAGTGGGTGGGGGGGTCAACCCAGCCAAAACACAGTGGGTGGGGGTAAATCCTGCCAAAACACAGTGGGTGGGGGTCAACCCTGCCAAACCACAGTGGGTGGGGGTAAACCCTGCCAAAACACAGTGGGTGGGGGGTCAACCCTGCCAAACCACAGTGGGTGGGGGGTAAACCCTGCCAAACCACAGTGGGTGGGGGGTAAACCCTGCCAAACCACAGTGGGTGGGGGGGTAAACCCTGCCAAACCACAGTGGGTGGGGGGTAAACCCTGCCAAACCACAGTGGGTGGGGGTCAACCCTGCCAAAACACAGTGGGTGGGGGTAAATCCTGCCAAAACACAGTGGGTGGGGGTCAACCCTGCCAAAACACAGTAGGTGGGGGGTCAACCCTGCCAAACCACAGTGGGTGGGGGTAAACCCTGCCAAACCACAGTGGGTGGGGGTCAACCCTGCCAAAACACAGTAGGTGGGGGGTAAACCCTGCCAAACCACAGTGGGGGGGGGGGGTCAACCCTGCCAAAACACAGTGGGTGGGGGGTCAACCCTGCCAAAACACAGTGGGTGGGGGGGGGTCAACCCTGCCAAAACACAGTGGGTGGGGGGGGGTCAACCCTGCCAAAACACAGTAGGTGGGGGGGGGTCAACCCTGCCAAAACACAGTGGGTGGGGGGCGGGGGGGGTCAACCCTGCCAAAACACAGTCGGTGGGGGTCAACCCTGCCAAAACACAGTGGGTGGGGGGTCAACCCTGCCAAAACACAGTGGGTGGGGGGGGGGTAAACCCTGCCAAAACACAGTGGGAGGGGGGGTAAACCCTGCCAAAACACAGTGGGGGGGGGGGGGGTAAACCCTGCCAAAACACAGTGGGTGGGGGGGTAAACCCTGCCAAAACACAGTGGGTGGGGGGGGTAAACCCTGCCAAAACACAGTGGGTGGGGGGTAAACCCTGCCAAAACACAGTGGGTGGGGGGGGGGGTAAACCCTGCCAAAACACAGTGGGAGGGGGGGGGGAACCCTGCCAAAACACAGTGGGAGGGGGGGGGGGGGGGGTAAACCCTGCCAAAACACAGTGGGAGGGGGTGCGTAAACCCTGCCAAACCACAGTGGGAGGGGGGGGGGGTAAACCCTGCCAAAACACAGTCGGTGGGGGGTCAACCCTGCCAAAACACAGTGGGTGGGGGTCAACCCTGCCAAAACACAGTGGGTGGGGGGGGGGGTAAACCCTGCCAAAACACAGTGGGAGGGGGGGTAAACCCTGCCAAAACACAGTGGGGGGGGGGGGGGTAAACCCTGCCAAAACACAGTGGGTGGGGGGGTAAACCCTGCCAAAACACAGTGGGTGGGGGGGGGGGTAAACCCTGCCAAAACACAGTGGGTGGGGGGGGGTAAACCCTGCCAAAACACAGTGGGAGGGGGGGGGGGTAAACCCTGCCAAAACACAGTGGGAGGGGGGGGGGGGGTAACCCTGCCAAAACACAGTGGGAGGGGGTGCGTAAACCCTGCCAAACCACAGTGGGAGGGGGGGGGGGGGGGTAAACCCTGCCAAAACACAGTGGGTGGTGCGTTGGTCTCTTTCTGTGTGTGTTGGTCTCTCTCTCTGTGTGTTGGTCTCTCTCTCTGTGTGTTGGTCTCTCTTTCTGTGTGTTGGTCTCTCTGTGTGTTGGTCTCTCTCTCTGTGTGTTGGTCTCTCTCTCTCTGTGTTGGTCTCTCTCTCTCTGTGTGTTGGTCTCTCTCTCTCTGTGTGTGTTGGTCTCTGTGTGTGTTGGTCTCTGTGTGTGTGTGTTGGTCTGTCTGTCTGTGTTGGTGTCTCTCTCTCTCTCTTTCTCTCTGTGTGTGTTGGTCTCTCTGTGTGTGTTGGTCTCTCTGTGTGTGTTGGTCTCTCTGTGTGTGTTGGTCTTTCTGTGTGTGTTGGTCTCTCTCTGTGTGTGTTGGTCTCTCTGTGTGTGTTGGTCTCTGTGTGTGTGTTGGTCTGTCTGTATGTCTGTCTGTGTTGGTGTCTGTCTCTCTCTCTCTCTCTCTCTCTCTCTCTCTCTCTCTCTCTCTCTCTCTCTGTGTGTGTGTTGGAGAGCTGTGTGTGTGTTGGTCTCTCTGTGTGTGTGTTGGTCTCTCTGTGTGTGTGTTGGTCTCTCTCTGTGTGTGTTGGTCTCTCTCTGTGTGTGTTGGTCTCTCTCTGTGTGTGTTGGTCTCTCTGTGTGTGTTGGTCTGTGTGTGTGTGTGTGTGTGTGTGTGTGTGTGTGTTGGTCTGTCTGTATGTCTCTGTCTGTGTTGGTGTCTGTCTCTCTCTCTCTCTGTGTGTGTCGGTCTCTCTCTCTCTCTCTTGCGCCGTCTCTCTCTCTCTCTGTGTGTGTGTCGGTCTCTCTCTCGCTCCGTCTCTCTCTCTCTGTGTGTGTGTCGGTCTCTCTCTCGCGCCGTCTCTCTCTCTCTGTGTGTCGGTCTCTCTCTCTCGCGCCCTCTCTCTCTCTCTGTGTGTGTCGGTCACTCTCGCTCCGTCTCTCTCTCTCTGTGTGTGTGTCGGTCTCTCTCTCGCGCCGTCTCTCTCTCTCTCTGTGTCGGTCTCTCTCTCTCGCGCCCTCTCTCTCTCTGTGTGTGTCGGTCTCTCTCGCGTCGTCTCTCTCTCTCTCTCTCTGTGTGTCGGTCTCTCTATCTCTCGCGCCGTCTCTCTCTCTCTCTCTCTGTGTGTCGGTCTCTCTCTCTCGCGCCCTCTCTCTCTCTCTCTCTCTCTCTCTCTCTCTCTGTGTGTGTCGGTCTCTCTCTCTCTCTGTGTGTGTTTCGGTCTCTCTCGCGCCCTCTCTCTCTCTGTATGTGTGTTGGTCTCTCTCTGTGTGTTGGTCTCTCTCTGTGTGTTGGTCTCTCTCTGTGTGTTGGTCTCTCTCTCTGTGTGTTGGTCTCTCTCTCTGTGTGTGTGTTGGTCTCTCTCTCTGTGTGTGTGTTGGTCTCTCTCTCTCTGTGTGTGTTGGTCTCTCTCTTTGGTCTGATGGATAAGGAAGTGTCATGTTACCACCTGCTGTAGTAATTGGTGTGAATGCTCTGTAACAGGTGATTAACGCGGCCCTGGCTCTAGCTGCCAAGCCCAACAGTAAGGTTGCCCAGGACAACATGGACCTCTTCAAAGAGTCCTGGGAGAAGCAGGTCCGCGTTCTCACTGACGCCGTCGACGACATCACCAGCATCGACGACTTCCTCTGTGTGTCCGGTGAGTAGGAAGGGGGCGGAGTTTTCTTTTCAGGGCTCATCTTATTTGCATGCCAATACATATTCACTTTGAGAATGTTCTCCTGTAATGAAAAGTGCTTTGCGAGAATGTAATATTATATATGGTCAAAGGTAGTTTTTTGTTCAGCGCGGTTCACGCCCAAGCAAAAGTGACTCTTTCCGTGTCGCAGCTGAAAGCAACACCCCAGTGTAGTTCTCCTGTTCGCTGTCGACGATAGTGAGGTGTGAAACTGAAGCAGGAAGTGATCCCAGAGAATTCGGCCAATCAAATCCACTGTGAAGGATGGAATCACTGAATCCAGACGTTAAAACTGAATGTATTGAACTTATTAGTAAGGAATCATCCTAAATGTATTGAAAATGTAAATAATTTATTAAATAATTTGCCCAAATTTATCATAAGACATGAACAGATTAACAACTTAAGTGATTGGTATTTTTTCCTGCAACTTCGTGAAGAGGCAACGTTGAACCCACCCCGTCTATGTACGGTGCTTGTAGATACAACTTTGTGTAGCTGTTGACTATGATGATGATTTCCAGTGGGCTAAAACACACGCTGAACCTTAGCCTCTTGCTAGTTGCACAATGTCACTATATTTCTATAAAAAAAAAATGTTCCTAGACCTCAAATGTGGTTTGTTGTGGACTTATTACACCCCCTGTAGTTGTTTATCTATAACGTTTGATTTGAGAACGAAGAAAGAAACAAACGTGAAAACCAAAACGTATTTTCCCCAATTTGGAGGAAAAATGGAATTGGGCAAAGAAATATATAGAGTCTATAGAGTTCTACGAGTCTTACATGGGCACCGTAGCAAAACGCTTTGCAATTAACCTCTTGAAACTCCCCATCCCGGATCCGGGATTGTGACTAAGCCTCAGGCTCATTAGCATAACGCAACGTTAACGATTTCTGAAAATCGCAAATAAAATTTAAATAATGCGTTTGCTCTCAAGCTTAGCCTTTTCTTAACAACACTGTCATCTCAGATTTTCAAAATATGCTTTTGAACCATAGAAATTGACTAATTTGTGTAAGAGTATGCAAAGCTAGCATAGCATTTTGTGTAGCATGTAGCATGCAACATTTTCACAAAAGCCAGATAACCAAATAAATAAAATCATTTACCTTTGAAGAGCTTCTGATGTTTTCAATGAGGAGACTCCCAGCCACATACCAAATGCGCAGTGTTTCCTGAAAGCGTCTTTGTGTAGGAGAAATCGTTCCGTTTTCTACATTGCGCCTGGCTACCGAAACGAACCGAAAATGCAGTCACCTACAACGTGAAACTTTTTCCGGATTAACTACATAATATCGACCGAAACATGGCAAACGTTGTTTGGAATCAATCCTCAAGGTGTTTTTTCACATATCTCTTCATTGACATGCAGTTCTTGGAAGCTTGCTTCTCTCTCTGCCCCATGGAAAAATACTGGCAGGTGACTTTTGCGCACCAATTTCGGCGCAGGACACCGGGCGGACACGTGGTAAATGTGGTCTCTTATGGTCAATCTTCCAACGATCTGCCTACAAATACGTCACAATGCTGCAGACACCTTGGGGAAACGACAGAAAGGGCAGACTCATTCCTCTTGCGTTTACAGCCATATAAGGAGATCATGAAAGACAGAGCCTCAAAAATCCTTGTCATTTCCTGGATGCCAAGTCATCTTGGTTTTGCCTGAAGCTCACGTTAAAGGGCACGCACAGAGAAGATATTTGTATTTCTGGACACGTCAGAGTGTTTTCTTTCGAACAGTAGCAATTATATGCATAGTCGAGCATCTTTTTGTGACAAAATATCTTGTTTAAAACGGGAACGTTTTTCTTCCAAAAATGAAATAGCGCCACCATAAGTGTAAGAGGTTAATAAAGCATTTGTTTTTGGACAAGTTCTGGTAGTTCCCCCCCGTCCATTAGGTTCTTAGTGAATACACCTCTGACTCTTGACTGGTCTTCTGTCTGGGGCGTTTCGGTGTGGGCGGGGCGTTTCGGTGTGGGCGGGGCGTTTCGGTGTGGGCGGGGCGTGCGTTCTGGAGAGGAGCAGTATTAGTCTTTGAGAACAGGACCCATATGTAACATAGCCGCCTGATTGGCTTTCAGCCTCCTCCTTGACCTCCATACTCCGAACAGACAGGAGCACTGAGGATGCTTCCCAAATAACACCCTGTCCCCTTTTTAGCGCACTACTTTTGGTCAGAGCCTCGAGGGAAGCTCAAACAGCTCTGGCAAGAACTATTTCGCTATGTAGGGAAAGGGGTGCTATTTGGGACTGCTGGGTCCCCTCCCACACCCCCTCTCCCTCCACATCTATGTATGGAAAGGGGTGCTATTTGGGACTGCTGGGTGAATTGATATTGTGTCATGTACAGGGCTCTACGGTGCCACCATTTGACTTGTATGTGCGCCAAAAACGGTTTCCAAATGTTTGATTTCCGAACACCAGTAAGCCTTGAAAACGTATGTATTCCATCGTAACTATCTCAAACACGTGTTCCTTGTTCTCCTAAATGTTTTGGTGTGACATTTTTCATCTTAGAAGTGCACCTTGTTAAAAAAACAACAACAAAAAATCAAACAGGTCAGCGTGGAGCCTTGATGTATGTCGATACGATGGTTCAATCTGCTGGTCTTGTCAGGCTGTGATAAAGCATTGAGCAAGCCGGTCCGTTAAAACAGTAAGAAGCACTGGGACTCCTCTCTCCTCCCGAACCAAGGACATGCTCTGACGAGGCCCAAATGTCAGCTGTATGATGGGTAGTGCACTATATAAGGAACAGTTTATTTTAGTTTTTTTATTTAACCTTTATTTAACCAGGTAGGCTAGTTGAGAACACCTTTATTTAGCCAGGTAGGCTAGTTGAGAACACCTTTATTTAGCCAGGTAGGCTAGTTGAGAACAAGTTCTCATTTGCAACTGCGACCTGGCCAGGATAAAGCATAGCAGTGTGAACAGACAACACAGAGTTACACATGGAGTAAACAATAAACAAGTTAATAACACAGTAGAAAAAAGAGTCTATATACATTGTGTGCAAAAGGCATGAGGGGGTAAGCAAATTATTACAATTTTGTGTGGAAAATGATCAGATGGTCATGTACAGGTAGAGATATTGGTGTGCAAAAGAGCAGAAAAGTAAATAAATAAAAACAGGGTGGGGGGTGGGCTATAAGATATGTATATATCTATATGTACAGCTGCAGCGATCGGTTAGCTGCTAAGATAGCACATGTTTGAAGTTGGTGAAGGAGATAAAAGTCTCCAGCTTCAGCGATTTTTGCAATTCGTTCCAGTCACAGGCAGCAGAGAACTGGAAGGAAAGGCGACCAAATGAGGTGTTGGCTTTAGGGATGATCAGTGAGATACACCTGCTGGAGCGCGTGCTACGGATGGGTGTTGCTATCGTGACCAGTGAACTGAGATAAGGTGGAGCTTTACCTAGCATGGACTTGTAGATGACCTGGAGCCAGTGGGTCTGGCGACGAATATGTAGCAAGGGCCAGCCGACTAGAGGTTCCTTTTGGGACTCAGACTGGCTGGTGGTCACCGGCCGTGTGTCCCCCCCCCAGGGACAACGCTGACACATCCCCCGTGAAGGATGCAGATTTCCCGCTGTGAACCACCTCTCTACTTCCCGCAGACGCTGCCGGTCTCACACGCCTGCGTTCTGCCCGTCTCACACGCTGCCCGTCTCACACGTCTGCGTTCTGCCCGTCTCACACGCTGCCGGTCTCACACGTCTGCGTTCTGCCGGTCTCACACGTCTGCGTTCTGCCTGTCTCACACGCCTGCGTCGGGGGTTTAGTTTACTCCATGACACGTTGTGATTCTTCTCCTGCTGTTTGTTCTGTAGGAGGTGAGATTCAGAACCCACTTTCTGTCAAGTGTTTCTAATCATCCCTCTATGAATAAACACTGGTTGATTCTTCCCGTCCAGAGAACCACATTCTGGAGGACGTGAACAAGTGTGTGATAGCGCTGCAGGAGAAGGATGTAGACGGGTTGGACCGCACGGCCGGTGCCATCCGTGGCCGTGCCGCCAGAGTGGTCCATGTGGTCACATGTGAGATGGACAACTATGAACCCGGAGTCTACACAGAGAAGGTTCTGGAGGCCACCAAGCTACTCACCAACACAGGTAACATCTCTCTCTCTGTCTCTACCGGTGGTACTCTCCCGCTCCCACACCCCCCGCCCGTTCCCCCTCCCGCTCTCTCCTCTCCCTACTTCCTCTCCCTACCTCCTCTCCCGTTCCCCCCCCCCGCTCTCCTCTCCCTACTTCCTCTCCCCTTCTCCCTACCTCCTCTCCCGCTCTCCCCTCTCCCGCTCTCCCCTCTCCCGCTCTCCCCTCTCCCGCTCTCTCCTCTCCCGCTCTCTCCTCTCCCGCTCTCTCCTCTCCCGCTCTCTCCTCACCCCGCTCTTTCCCAATCCTCTACTCACCCTCTCCTGCCCTCTACTCACCCTCTCCTGCCCTCTCCTCACCCTCTCCTGCCCACCCCTCTCCTGCCCTCTCCTCACCCTCTCCTGCCCTCTCCTCACCCTCTCCTGCCCTCTACTCACCCTCTCCTGCCCACCCCTCTCCTCACCCTCTCCTGCCCTCTCCTCACCCTCTCCTGCCCTCTCCTCACCCTCTCCTGCCCTCTCCTCTCCCTCTCCTCTCCCTCTCCTGCCCACTCCTCTCCCTCTCTTGCCCACTCCTCTCCCTCTCCTGCCAACTCCTTTCCTGCCAACTCCTTTCCTGCCCTCTCTGGTCTCCTGGTCTCTCCTCTCCTGCCCTCTCCTCACCCTCTCCTGCCCTCTCCTCTCCTGCCCACTCCTCTCCCTCTCCTGCCCACTCCTCTCCTGCCCTCTCTGGTCTCCTGGTCTCTCCTCTCCTGCCCACTCCTCTCCCTCTCCTGCCCTCTCCTCTCCTGCCCACTCCTCTCCTGCCCACTCCTCTCCCTCTCCTGCCCACTCCTCTCCTGCCCTCTCTGGTCTCCTGGTCTCTCCTCTCCTGCCCACTCCTCTCCTGCCCTCTCTGGTCTCCTGGTCTCTCCTCTCCTCTCCTGCCCACTCCTCTCCTGCCCTCTCTGGTCTCCTGGTCTCTCCTCTCCCTCTCCTGCCCACTCCTCTCCCTCTCCTGCCCTCTCCTCTCCTGCCCACTCCTCTCCCTCTCCTGCCCACTCCTCTCCTGCCCTCTCTGGTCTCCTGGTCTCTCCTCTCCTGCCCACTCCTCTCCTGCCCACTCCTCTCCTGCCCACTCCTCTCCCTCTCCTGCCCACTCCTCTCCTGCCCTCTCTGGTCTCCTGGTCTCTCCTCTCCTGCCCTCTCCTCACCCTCTCCTGCCCACTCCTCTCCTGCCCACTCCTCTCCTGCCCACTCCTCTCCCTCTCCTGCCCACTCCTCTCCTGCCCTCTCTGGTCTCCTGGTCTCTCCTCTCCTGCCCTCTCCTCTCCCTCTCCTGCCCTCTCTGGTCTCCTGGTCTCTCCTCTCCTGCCCTCTCCTCACCCTCTCCTGCCCTCTCCTTTCCTGCCAACTCCTTTCCTGCCCTCTCTGGTCTCCTGGTCTCTCCTCTCCTGCCCTCTCCTCACCCTCTCCTGCCCTCTCCTCTCCTGCCCACTCCTCTCCTGCCCACTCCTCTCCCTCTCCTGCCCACTCCTCTCCTGCCCTCTCTGGTCTCCTGGTCTCTCCTCTCCTGCCCACTCCTCTCCTGCCCTCTCTGGTCTCCTGGTCTCTCCTCTCCCTCTCCTGCCCACTCCTCTCCTGCCCTCTCTGGTCTCCTGGTCTCTCCTCTCCTGCCCTCTCCTCACCCTCTCCTGCCCTCTCCTCTCCTGCCCACTCCTCTCCCTCTCCTGCCCACTCCTCTCCTGCCCTCTCTGGTCTCCTGGTCTCTCCTCTCCTGCCCACTCCTCTCCTGCCCTCTCTGGTCTCCTGGTCTCTCCTCTCCCTCTCCTGCCCACTCCTCTCCTGCCCTCTCTGGTCTCCTGGTCTCTCCTCTCCTGCCCTCTCCTCACCCTCTCCTGCCCTCTCCTCTCCCTCTCCTGCCCACTCCTCTCCTGCCCACTCCTCTCCTGCCCACTCCTCTCCCTCTCCTGCCCACTCCTCTCCTGCCCTCTCTGGTCTCCTGGTCTCTCCTCTCCTGCCCTCTCCTCTCCTGCCCTCTCCTCACCCTCTCCTGCCCTCTCTGGTCTCCTGGTCTCTCCTCCTCTGCCCTCTCCTCACCACTCTCCTCCTCTCTCCTCTCCTGCCCACTCCTCTCCCTCTCCTGCCCACTCCTCTCCCTCTCCTGCCCACTCCTCTCCTGCCCTCTCTGGTCTCCTGGTCTCTCCTCTTCTGCCCTCTCCTCACCACTCTCCTCCTCTCCTGTTCTCTCCCAAACATTCCCCTCCATGAAAACTTTATGTGATCACTACATGTAGCTTGGCCTTCATTAACTATTAAAAGGCCAGTCTGGTTTGTTTCTCAGGATTTAAACCACCGTTAGGAAGGCAGAGTTTAACTAGTTATGTTCTATAGAAAGGACCTCATTGATATTCATTGCAAAAGTGGAGGCCTCGTGTGTGTGACTGTGTGTGACTGTGTGTGACTGTGTGTGACTGTGTGTGACTGTGTGTGACTGTGTGTGACTGTGTGTGTCTGTGTGTGACTCTGTGTGTGACTCTGTGTGTGACTCTGTGTGTGACTCTGTGTGACTCTGTGTGACTCTGTGTGACTCTGTGTGACTCTGTGTGACTGTGTGTGACTCTGTGTGACTCTGTGTGACTCTGTGTGTGTGTGTGACTCTGTGTGTGTGTGTGACTCTGTGTGTGTGTGTGTGACTCTGTGTGTGACTCTGTGTGTGACTCTGTGTGTGACTGTGCGTGCGTGTGACTGTGCGTGCGTGTGACTGTGCGCGCGTGTGACTGTGCGCGCGTGTGACTGTGCGCGCGTGTGACTGTGCGCGCGTGTGACTGTGCGCGCGTGTGACTGTGCGCGCGTGTGACTGTGCGCGCGTGTGACTGTGCGCGCGTGTGACTGTGCGCGCGTGTGACTGTGCGCGCGTGTGACTGTGCGCGCGAGTGACTGTGCGTGCGTGTGACTGTGCGTGTGTGCCTCTGTTTTTTTTTAGCAATGTAGTAAAAGTTCTCTAAAATATAAATAGTAAAGTACAGAAGAAGAAAAAAGACGACTGAAGTAGTACTTTAAAGTATTTGGTGTATTTTACACCACTGGGGAGAACCCTCCTTTGGAAAGGGTTTCTACCGGTGCAGTTATGTCCTGTGTGGCTCAGTCGGTAGAGCATGGCGCTTGCAACGCCAAGCGTCGTGGGTTCGATTCCCGCTGGGGCCACCCATATGTAAAAGTAGTGGCCCCAGCCGACTTGTAAGTCGCTTTGGACAAAAGCGTCTGCTAAATGGGATATATTATTATTATTATTTATTATTATGTCCCTGGTTATTGGTTGGATATAAAGAGCCGAACATTTCCATGGACTCCATGGTTCAATAGATACAGCATTAGGGGCGGCAGCGTAGCCTAGTGGTTAGAGCGTTGGACTAGTAACCGAAAGGTTCAAATCCCCTGAGCTGACAAGGTACAAATCTGTCGTTCTGCCCCTGAACAGGCAGTTAACCCACTGTTCCCAGGCCGTCGTTGAAAATAAGAATTAGTTCTTAACTGACTTGCCGAGTTAAATAAAGGTAAAATAAAAAATGACACGTTTGATTTGCCCTCCCTTCTTCCTGCCTCCTCCACCAGTCATGCCCAGGTTCACAGAGCAGGTGGAGGCAGCGGTCGAGGCTCTGAGTGCCGACCCCACCCTCCCTGTGGACGAGAACGAGTTCATTGATGCCTCTCGTCTGGTCTACGATGGAGTCCGCGACATCCGCAAGGCCGTGCTGATGATCCGGGTGAGTGTACACGCTAGACCACTACGTAGTGCACTATTTAATGAGCCCTAACTCTCCTTAACTGCACTGTTGTCATGATCCGGGTGAGTGTACACGCTAGACCACTACGTAGTGCGCTATTCAATGAGCCCTAACTCTCCTTAACTGCACTGTTGTCATGATCTTGTGAGTGTACACGCTAGACCACTACGTAGTGCGCTATTCAATGAGCCCTAACTCTCCTTAACTGCACTGTTGTCATGATCTTGTGAGTGTACACGCTAGACCACTACGTAGTGCACTATTTAATGAGCCCTAACTCTCCTTAACTGCACTGTTGTCATGATCTTGTGAGTGTACACGCTAGACCACTACGTAGTGCACTATTCGATGAGCCCTAATCATCCTCTTGTCATAATCATGTGAGTCAACACACTAATGACACCGTGCAATGTTTGTTTCTCCTTCATTTAAATGGCTTATGGTAGAGAAATCAACATTGAATTCTCTGGTGGACGTTCCTTCCTGCAGTCAGCTTGCCAATGACAATCTCCCTCAGAACTTGAGACGTCTGTGTCATTGTGTTGTGTGGCGACAACTGCACCGTTAAAAGTGGCATTTTATTGTCCTCCCTAGAAGGTGCACCTGTGTAATGATCATGAGCCTGTCCATGACAGAAAGGGCAGGCTCATTCCTGTCGCATTCACAGCCATATAAGGAGACAATGGAAAACAGGGCCTCAAAAATCCTGCTCATTTCCTGGTTGCCGTTTCATCTTGGTTTTGCCTGTAGCTCCCGTTCTAGGGCACCCACAGACAATATCTTTGCAGTTCTGGAAAATTCAGAGTGTTTTCTTTCCAAAGCTATCAATTATATGCATAGTCGAGCATCTTTTTGTGACAAAATATCTTGTTTAAAACGGGAACGTTTTTCATCCAAAAATGAAATTGCGCCCCCAGAGTTTCTAGAGGATAACCCATAGAAATGCATTGAATAACAGATTCAAACACAACACATGGTCCCCCAAAAATCTGAAGGAAGCCTGTTCTGAGTCGTCTATCTGAGAGATTTCAGATCAGTAACATATTTACATTTTTTGCACATTTAAACCATTTTTTTTTGGCACTAAACTACTCCTAGGCAGATCCGGCCTGTCTGATGTCCCCTCCCTGGGGTGTCTGACAGGACGTCAGGCCCCCTCTTGACCACCCTCTGGGTCCGAGACGTCTCTGGACTGGTAGAGCAGGAGGAAGAGGGACATTACAGTGACTGACGGGCTCAGAGGGAGGCGTTACTGTAGGCAGAAGGAGAGAGAGGAGCCGTCAGGGTTACCTGGACATTTACAGTAGGTAGGATCAGGCAGGGTTAGGTGGGATGGTGGGTCGAGATGAGACCTTTTTATAATGTGAACACCTCTTGGGGTTAAACCTGTCGTATCTGTGTGGTGGTCCTCCTACATCTAGTGGATGGAGAGCGACCTTGATATTCCACGGTGAGTGGGAGGGCGGGTCGAGATGAGACCTTGATATTCCACTGAGAGTGGGAGGGTGGGTCGAGATGAGACCTTGATGTTCCACTGAGAGTGGGAGGGCGGGTCGAGATGAGACCTTGATATTCCACTGAGAGTGGGAGGGTGGGTCGAGATGAGACCTTGATGTTCCACTGAGAGTGGGAGGGAGGGTCGAGGTGAGACCTTGATATTCCACGTTGGGTGGTTGGGTGGTTCAAGGTGAGACCTTGATATTCCACGGTGAGTGGGAGGGCGGGTCGAGGTCAGACCTTGATATTCCACGGTGAGTGGGAGGGCGGGTCGAGGTCAGACCTTGATATTCCACGGTGAGTGGTTGGTTGGGTCAAGGTCAGACCTTGATACTCCACGGTGAGTGGTTGGTTGGGTCAAGGTCAGACCTTGATACTCCACGGTGAGTGGTTGGTTGGGTCAAGGTCAGACCTTGATATTCCACTGTGAGTGGGAGGGTGGGTCGTGGAGAGACCTTGATATTCCACGGTGAGTGGTTGGTTGGGTCAAGGTCAGACCTTGATATTCCACTGTGAGTGGGAGGGTGGGTCGTGGAGAGACCTTGATATTCCACGGTGAGTGGTTGGTTGGGTCAAGGTCAGACCTTGATACTCCACGGTGAGTGGTTGGTTGGGTCAAGGTCAGACCTTGATATTCCACTGTGAGTGGGAGGGTGGGTCGTGGAGAGACCTTGATACTCCACGGTGAGTGGGAGGGCCGGTGGAGGTCAGTAAAGGGTTGGTGGATGGATGCAATTTAGCAGAAGCTTTTACTCAAAGAGTTAAAGACCAAATGAAATGGAAAACATTTCTCCGCGCTGGAATTAGATACACAGGAGTGAATGTCTGTCCGCGGGCGTCTGCATCTATACGGAGTGGAACTGGCAAAATAAGATGAGTTGAGTGGGTCATTAGAAACGTAATTAGAGGAATTATGAGCTTCCCTTTGCTAAGTGTACTAAAGATGTCATTTACAACTTTGTTTTTTTTTATCAGTCAAATAGGCTTCATATTTGACAACAGTTGCAGCCCACTTGTGTTGATTTTCATCACGGGCATATAGCCTAGGCAGGTTACGGCTGGGAAGCTACACAAACTTCCCATTTTCAAGAGAGAATACGAGACGAGCTACTTACTTTATACATAGGAAATACAACCGTTTTATCATGGATCCTCGTGACAATTAAATTGGCGTACGCCAGCCTATGTGAATCGACGCTCTCTTGCGCTCACTCCGATTGTTTTTGTTCCGGCCGTGCGACTCGTCTTCACACTACACTGGGTTGAAGACACTTTAATAGGTGTTTGTGATCGCTGAGGGAATTGAACTCTTGACCTTGCTAATGCCACCCGCTCATCAACTGAGCCACTCAGGCAGGATGCCACCGTGCAGGCTGTTGTCTGCAGCGTTCTTCACTACAAATCTCTCTCTCTTTCTCCACCCTCTCCTCTCGGGATTCCAGGGGCAGGTGTTGGTCTGATTTACTCCCCATAATTTTCATTCTAGCTTCATTTTTCCCTCTCTAAATGCACAGACAGTCAATTCACGTCATTTAGCGTTCGCACTTCCCCATTACAGGCTGCTGGAGAGGAGAGGAAGAAGATGTTCCTCTGTAGCTGGCAGCACCGGGGCATTTGTTCCTCTGTAGCTGGCAGCACCGGGGCGTTTGATGCTCTGTAGCTGGCAGCACCGGGGCATTTGTTCCTCTGTAGCTGGCAGCACCGGGCATATGTTCCTCTGTAGCTGGCAGTACCGGGGCATTTGTTCCTCTGTAGCTGGCAGCACTGGGGCATTTGTTCCTCTGTAGCTGGTAGCACCGGGGCATTTGTTCCTCTGTAGCTGGCAGCACCGGGGCATTTGTTCCTCTGTAGCTGGTAGCACCGGGGCATTTGTTGCTCAGTAGCTGGTAGCACTGGGGCATTTGTTCCTCTGTAGCTGGCAGCACCGGGGCATTTGTCATACATCACACTGCTCTAACAATATTTTCTTATTTTGTTTTTTTTCCTTTTCCTCAACTGTTCCCTCCCTTTCTCCTCATTCCTCCTCTTCCTACCCTGTTTGTTTCCTCTTCCTTCACCCCTCTTTCCTTCCATCTCCCTCTCTCCTCCCTCTCTCTCCTCCCCCTCTCTCCTCCCCCTCTCTCCTCCCTCTCTCTCCTCCCTCTCTCTCCTCCCTCTCTCTCCTCCCTCTCTCTCCTCCCCCTCTCTCCTCCCTCTCTCTCCTCCCTCTCTCTCCTCCCTCTCTCTCCTCCCCCTCTCTCCTCCCTCTCTCTCCTCCCCCTCTCTCCTCCCCCTCTCTCCTCCCCCTCTCTCCTCCCTCTCTCTCCTCCCTCTCTCTCCTCCCCCTCTCTCCTCCCTCTCTCTCCTCCCTCTCTCTCCTCCCTCTCTCTCCTCCCCCTCTCTCCTCCCCCTCTCTCCTCCCTCTCCCTCCTCCCTCTCTTTCCTCCCTCTCTCTCCTCTCCTGTAGACTCCTGAAGAGCTGGATGACTCTGACTTTGAGACGGAGGACTTTGATGTTCGCAGCAGGACCAGCGTTCAGACAGAAGATGACCAGCTTATCGCAGGCCAGAGCGCCAGGGTGAGTCTACACACACACACCCCTCTCTTCCGCCACCCCCTCTCCAGGCCCTCTCAGTGGTTAATACACCCTGTTCACGCCAGGACTCCCATGACCCCCTCTCCATTCAGTCAGACATGGTTACCCAGACTCCCCCTCTCTCATACTAGCTGGACTCTCCGTTCAGTCAGACATGGTTACCCAGACTCCCCCTCTCTCATACTAGCTGGACTCTCCGTTCAGTCAGACATGGTTACCCAGACTCCCCCTCTCTCATACTAGCTGGACTCTCCATTCAGACAGACATGGTTACCCAGACTCCCCCTCTCTCATACTAGCTGGACTCTCCATTCAGACAGACATGGTTACCCAGACTCCCCCTCTCTCATACTAGCTGGACTCTTCGTTCAGTCAGACATGGTTACCCAGACTCCCCCTCTCTCATACTAGCTGGACTCTCCATTCAGACAGACATGGTTACCCAGACTCCCCCTCTCTCATACTAGCTGGACTCTCCATTCAGACAGACATGGTTACCCAGACTCCCCCTCTCTCATACTAGCTGGACTCTCCATTCAGACAGACATGGTTACCCAGACTCCCCCTCTCTCATACTAGCTGGACTCTCCATTCAGTCAGACATGGTTACCCAGACTCCCCCTCTCTCATACTAGCTGGACTCTCCATTCAGACAGACATGGTTACCCAGACTCCCCCTCTCTCATACTAGCTGGACTCTCCATTCAGACAGACATGGATGCCTCACTCGTCTTGTGGGGTATGGATGGGTGTCTGAGCTGTGTGCTAGTAGTTTAAACAGACAGATCGGTACCTTCAGCTTGTCAACACCTCTCAAATACAAGTAGTTATGAAGTCAATCTCTCCTCCACTTTCAGCCAGGAGAGATTGACATACATGTATATATTATTAACATTAGCTCTCTGTGTACTTCCAAGGGCCAGCCGTGCTGCCCTGTTCTGAGCCAATTGCAATTTTCCTAAGTCCCTCTTTGTGGCACCTGACCACACGACTGAACAGTAGTCCAGGTGCGACAAAACCAGTCTGTAGGATCTGCCTTGTTGATAGTGTTGTTAAGAAGGTAGAAACTAGAGCCTGTAGGACCTGCCTTGTTGATAGTGCTGTTAAGAAGGTAGAAACTAGGGCCTGTTGGACCTGCCTTGTTGATAGTGTTGTTAAGAAGGTAGAAACTAGAGCCTTTAGGACCTGCCTTGTTGATAGTGCTGTTAAGAAGGTAGAAACTAGGGCCTGTTGGACCTGCCTTGTTGATAGTGTTGTTAAGAAGGTAGAAACTAGAGCCTGTAGGACCTGCCTTGTTGATAGTGCTGTTAAGAAGGTAGAAACTAGGGCCTGTTGGACCTGCCTTGTTGACAGTGCTGTTAAGAAGGTAGAAACTATGGCCTGTAGGACCTGCCTTGTTGACAGTGCTGTTAAGAAGGTAGAAACTATGGCCTGTAGGACCTGCCTTGTTGACAGTGCTGTTAAGAAGGTAGAAACTAGGGCCTGTAGGATCTGTCTTGTTGATAGTGTTGTTAAGAAGGTAGAAACTAGAGCCTGTAGGACCTGCCTTGTTGACAGTGCTGTTAAGAAGGTAGAAACTAGGACATGTAGGACCTGCCTTGTTGATAGTGTTGTTAAGAAGGTAGAAACTAGGGCCTGTAGGACCTGCCTTGTTGATAGTGCTATTAAGAAGGTAGAAACTAGGGCCTGTAGGACCTGCCTTGTTGATAGTGTTGTTAAGAAGGTAGAAACTAGGGCCTGTAGGACCTGCCTTGTTAATAGTGCTGTTAAGAAGGTAGAAACTAGGGCCTGTAGGACCTGCCTTGTTGATAGTGTTGTTAAGAAGGCAGAAACTAGGGCATGTAGGACCTGCCTTGTTGATAGTGTTGTTAAGAAGGTAGAAACCAGAGCCTGTAGGACCTGCCTTGTTGATAGTGCTGTTAAGAAGGTAGAAACTAGGGCCTGTTGGACCTGCCTTGTTGATAGTGTTGTTAAGAAGGCAGAGCATCGCTTTATTATAGACAGACTTCTCCCCATCTTACCTACTGTTGTATCAATATGTTTTGACCAGGACAGTTTACAATCCAGGGTCACTCCAAGCATTTAATTCACCTTAACTTTCACAATTCCCACATTATTTATTGCAATATTTCGTCGAGGTTTAGGGTTTAGTGAATGATTTGTCCCAAATACAATGACTTTTAGTTGTATTAATATATAGGACTAATGTATTCCTTGCCAGCCACTCTGAAACTAACTGCAGATCTTTAAGTGTTGCAGTCATTTCAGTCACTGTAATAGCTGACGCGTGTATAGTGTTGAGTCATCCGCATACATAGAAAAGTCTAACAAAACAGCCCCCAGTCTTTTTTTATCAGCAATTTCTCTCAGCCAATCATCAGTCATTTGTGTAAGTGCTGTGCTTTGTTGAATGTCCTTATTCTCTGAACTCCCATTCAGATGCTCACTGATATTATTCTGATCTTGTGAGTTTTATTTTTTTTCCTCACTCGTCTGACTCCACTATAAACGTTCATACCACAGGAAGGTTTTCATAGACGATCCCTCACTCGTCTGACTCACCTTGTCTACTCCCAGACCTTTCCAGTAAAGGGAATCATATTTGAGTTTAAACAGAGTACTTTAAATCGTGGATTAGCCTCTCTGTGTTTGCCACTAATCTGCCCAATGTCCAGATTCATGGGTCAGGTCTGTTTAACACGGAAACCCATAACAGAGGCTTAGAAACCAGAGTTATTAAATCAGAATATTAGCTAGTGACTAGACCGTCTAGTTAATTCAGATGGATTAGTTCAAGAAATTAGTAGTTTGGCGTAGTGTGAATTCCTAGACAAACCACTGATGACCGGGGTAGTACACCACACACGCATGCACGCGCACACACACACACACACACACACACACACACACACACACACACACACACACACACACACACACACACACACACAGAAGCGCGCGCACACGGGAATACAACAACACACCACACACGTACAACAAAGGAAGTCTGTCTGCTCACTTTGTTCATATTTCCTCGGTCGTCTTGGCGGTGTTAATTAATTAATTAATTAATTAATGCATCCAGTCCGCTGGGCCAAGTGAGGGGGATACATGGAGACGTGTTGATGTGGAAACGCCACGGCTAATTTGGCCTCATCAACCCCATTGTTATGCATCAGTGAAGTAAGAACGTATGTTTCTCATTTCCTGCGGAACTACAATCATTCTATTGTCTTTTCTGTCACGTCTTCGGGTTTCAGCTGCAACTTCCTCTACCAGCTGTGTTTTTGGGAAGCAAGGCCTGTATCA
Source organism: Oncorhynchus masou masou (assembly GCF_036934945.1). Taxonomy (NCBI): domain Eukaryota; kingdom Metazoa; phylum Chordata; class Actinopteri; order Salmoniformes; family Salmonidae; genus Oncorhynchus; species Oncorhynchus masou. The sequence goes on along the minus strand of NC_088243.1, from coordinate 89,973,172 downwards.
TTGACCTTGGATAATGTTTTCGGTCCGTGACATTGAAAGACAATGTTTTAAAAGGGTATAATCAACCTTAAAGAGACATCTTCCAGTCTCTTCAGTTGTTCTAAGCCTTAGGAATGAAGACGAGGAAATGAATTAATTTAAGAGCTTTGGGACTTGACCTGAAGGCCGTCCTTTATATAAAAAAACAAACATAAAGGAATGTCCCTTTGTTATGTGCTCTGAACTAAATCCTAAGGATTCGCTCTAGGAGCTAGCATGTCTTTCAAGTCTCTTTAAGGGCAAGGTCACTAACCACATGAGTTTTCAGAGGCCTGTATGCATTGTAGGGTTGCCAAATTCCGGTAACATTCCCAAAATTCCTTGGTTTACCAGAAATTCTGGTTGGAGGATTCCCATATTTCTTGCTTATTCCCTCGTAAATACGGGGATTTTCCAACCAGAATTCCTGGAAATCCAGGGAGTTTAGGGGAAAGTTACCAACCCTAATCAGGTGTCCGAGTGCTGATCTAGGATCAGGTCCATGTTAGTCATTTTGATCAAAAAATGTTTCCGCTGTAATTTCTATGATCAATAAGAACTTTCAAACATCAGATCGGCAGTTACTAAACTCAATTCCGACTTTGACTCGTCTGCCCTGGGCTGTTTGTGTACCTCCGGCCCAGGCTACTCGAGGAAACGTCGGTGAAAGTGGCAGGAGAGCTGGCGTCCTGGTGAGACTATGGTAAAGAGGAAACTGGCCACCACTCCCCTCTATTCCATTGGCCAATCACTTGATAATAAGATGGATTACATCTGATCGAGGATTGGCTGTCAACAGGACTCTCGTAAAGGCAATGTTCCTTTAAAAAAAAAACATGGATACGATACCCTCCCTCAATTTTTTTATTACTAGCCTAGTTGGTTTAGCCACAGAAAAAATCAGCAACCTACCCGCTAGCCATGATTGGCTGAGATAATGAGTGGGCTGGACATGCCGAGAGATGAGTTTGGATTGGTCGGCCATATAGAAGGTTTCTGTCTATTTGAGCTTGTCAGGTTGTCTAGGCAATCTAACGCTGCTTTAGAGCTGCATCAGTGTTGCTCTGCTTCCTGCAGGACTGAGTTTTGAAATCGGTGGAATTGGAGTATGATCACTAAAGAGATGGAGAAAACACCTGTCTCTGGATTACATCTTCAAACTAAGGGCAGCCATGGCATCTGACAGGAGATGCGTCCAATCGTGAATGATAGTCTAGCTAGCTACATTTTCAGATATTACACGATTCTAATTACGTCAGAAAGAGCCATTTGCTTGGCTAGCTGTAGCTTGCTAACATTGAACCAGATTGGTTAGCTACCTGCAGATTCATGCAGGGCAGTAACATTATGAGTTGTGATTATGGTTGTTTACCTAGCTCGCTACATGTCTTAACAAAAGACATGCATGTAAGTAACTATTCAGTCTGGCCGATTTCAGAGCACTTTCGTCAAAGTGAATAACTGACGAATCTACGCCCGTTGATTATGGGTCAACGCGAAACGCTCTGAATGTACGAACGTACGATTTGACAGCACAGTTGCAGTCACCAACGCTCTGGATAACAAAGCAGCCTAACCAGCTCTACTAGAGAGAATAATGTTCAGTGAGATGTTTATGTATTTCTTTTATATATATTTTTTTAATGCCGTTTTACATCGGCCGATGTCACACAGTGCAGAAACGCAGCCTAAAACCCCAAAACACCAAGCAATGGAGATGTGGAAGCACGGTGGCTAGGAAAAACTCCCTTGAAAGGCGGGGAACCTAGGAAGAAACTTAGAGGAACCCCGCTCTGAGGGGTGGACAGTCCTCTACTGGTAGTGCCAGAAGTCTGGATGTAACTAGCACGTTAGCTTGGATGCTTGACTGCTGTTTTTCGTTACTTTCGGCTCAATCTTTAAAGAGATGGGTGGGGCTAAAGCTAAAGATGGTGTGAACGATGCTGAATGGGTGTCGATGAAGGCCATTTTCTCAAAACTGAGTTTACAACATGAGCTAAGGGTATGAAGCAGGCGAAAGGAGGAATACTTTCTGTACAGTAGGATACATCAGACATTTAGTCTAGTGGAACAACCGAGTCCTACATTAGTTTGACAGGACACGGTTGCTGAGGAGTTTCTACTGAAAGCTTGGTGCCTGCAAACATCTTAGGCTATTTCCCCAGAGACCACAGGGAGAAGACATGTCTCTGGGGGAGAGAAGACATGTCCCTGGGGGAGAGAAGACATGTCCCTGGGGGAGAGAAGACATGTCCCTGGGGGAGAGAAGACATGTCCCTGGGGGAGAGAAGACGTGTCCCTGGGGGAGAGAAGACGTGTCCCTGGGGGAGAGAAGACGTGTCCCTGGGGGAGAGAAGACGTGTCCCTGGGGGGGAGAAGACATGTCCCTGGGGGGGAGAAGACATGTCCCTGGGGGAGAGAAGACATGTCCCTGGGGGAGAGAAGACATGTCCCTGGGGGGAGAAGACATGTCTCTGGGGGAGAGAAGACATGTCCCTGGGGGAGAGAAGACGTGTCCCTGGGGAGAGAAGACGTGTCCCTGGGGGAGAGAAGACATGTCCCTGGGGGAGAGAAGACATGTCCCTGGGGGAGAGAAGACATGTCCCTGGGGAGAGAAGACATGTCCCTGGGGGGAGAAGACATGTCCCTGGGGGGGGAGAAGACATGTCCCTGGGGGGAGAAGACATGTCCCTGGGGGAGAAGACATGTCCCTGGGGGGAGAAGACATGTCCCTGGGGGAGAGAAGACATGTCCCTGGGGGCGAGAAGACATGTCCCTGGGGGGAGAAGACATGTCCCTGGGGGAGAGAAGACATGTCCCTGGGGGAGAAGACATGTCCCTGGGGGGAGAAGACGTGTCCCTGGGGGAGAGAAGACATGTCCCTGGGGGAGAGAAGACATGTCCCTGGGGGAGAGAAGACATGTCCCTGGGGGAGAGAAGACATGTCCCTGGGGGGAGAAGACATGTCCCTGGGGGAGAGAAGACATGTCCCTGGGGGGAGAAGACATGTCCCTGGGGGAGAGAAGACATGTCCCTGGGGGGAGAAGACATGTCCCTGGGGGAGAGAAGACATGTCCCTGGGGGGGAGAAGACATGTCCCTGGGGGAGAGAAGACATGTCCCTGGGGGAGAGAAGACATGTCCCTGGGGGAGAGAAGACTGATGCTAAACCCGGGAGGAAGACTGATGCTAAACCCGGGAGGAAGACTGATGCTAAACCCGGGAGGAAGACTGATGCTAAACCCGGGAGGAAGACTGATGCTAAACCCGGGAGGAAGACTGATGCTAAACCCGGGAGGAAGACTGATGCTAAAACCCGGGAGGAAGACTGATGCTAAAACCGGGAGGAAGACTGACGCTAAACCCGGGAGGAAGACTGACGCTAAAACCCGGGAGGAAGACTGACGCTAAAACCCGGGAGGAAGACTGACGCTAAAACCCGGGAGGAAGACTGACGCTAAAACCCGGGAGGAAGACTTGTGAAATAAATGGTGTCGTTGGCCTGGCAACCTAGCAACAACTAATATAGTGGTCTTAGAAGAAGAAGAGGGGAGGAGGAGCCAAACGTGAATCAATTTATAATGATTCAGATCCGAGGACAGCAGAGTTGCTCTGCAGCTCATGCCGATGTGAATCAATTTATAATGATTCAGATCCAAGGACAGCAGAGTTGCTCTGCAGCTCATGGTGATTTACAACCTGTCGCAAGACGCACAGCCAGCGAGGCTCGTTGAATGTCACTCACAGCTATCTACATATGTTGGTACTACAGACAGACCCAGACTACTACACATCTCTATAGTACCACAGACAGGCAGGCAGACAGGCAGACAGACAGACAGGCAGACAGACAGGCAGACAGACAGGCAGACAGACAGGCAGGCAGGCAGGCAGACAGGCAGGCAGACAGGCAGACAGGCAGACAGACAGGCAGACAGGCAGACAAACAGGCAGACAGCACATCTCTATAGTACTACAGACACACCAGAGTAGAACAGTCTTCTAGGAAATATTTTGCTCCACTAAAAAGATTTTGTCAATGTCATGATTCCTCTTGTCTCTCCCGTAGCATGCGAACACACACACACGCACACACTACAGACTCACTCCAAAGGGAGTTGTGATCAGTAATCTCTGGCTAAAAGCTACAACTAACTGCTTGCTACTATTTTGTCTATTAGGATACTGGTCTCGACAAGATCTCAGCGCTGAACCCCTCTGCTATATCCCCTATTACAGTCTGAACTAGCTGTATCCCCTCTGCTATATCCCCTCTGCTATTTTCCTTGTACTGTCCTGCTCTCTAGTCCAGGCTGTCACAGCCCAGCTTCCCTGTGCTCTCTAGTCCAGGCTGTCACAGCCCAGCTTCCCTGTGCTCTCTGGTCCAGGCTGTCACAGCCCAGCTTCCCTGTGCTCTCTGGTCCAGGCTGTCACAGCCCAGCTTCCCTGTGCTCTCTGGTCCAGGCTGTCACAGCCCAGCTTCCCTGTGCTCTCTGGTCCAGGCTGTCACAGCCCAGCTTCCCCAGATATATATTTATTTTAAATAAAAGGCTAACCAGAAATGCCGCTTCACTGGTGAGGAGTTGTGGTATTGTGTAGTATACTGTCATTTAATCATCTGTCATAGTACTCTCTCTCCTCTCCTCCTCTACCAGGCTATAACAGCTCAGTGTACTGTTATAACTCTCTCCTCCTCTACCAGGCTATCATGGCCCAGCTTCCCCAGGAGCAGAAGGCTAAGATCGCTGAGCAGGTGGCCAGTTTCCAGGAGGAGAAGAGCAAGCTGGACGCTGAGGTGTCCAAGTGGGACGACTCCGGCAACGACATCATCGTCCTGGCCAAACAGATGTGTATGATCATGATGGAGATGACGGACTTCACCAGGTATGGCGGGGGGGCGGAGCAGAGGGGTGTGTTGGGGGGGGGGGGGGGGGCTCTCGAGCTCAGTGTTTCCCAACCCTGCTCCTCCAGTACCCCCAACAGTATTAGGGGAAGTACATGTTTATATTGTAACCCAGGACAACCACACCTCATTCAACTCATCAGGCCCTCAATCAGTTGAATCAGGTGTGGTTATCCGGGGTTACAACAAAATGTTTACTGTTGGGAGTACTGGAGGAGCTGGGTGGGCTGTGGGGTACTGGAGGAGCAGGGTGGACTGGGGGGTACTGGAGGAGCAGGGTGGGCTGGGGGGTACTGGAGGAGCTGGGTGGACTGGGGGGTACTGGAGGAGCAGGGTGGGCTGGGGGTACTGGAGGAGCAGAGTGGGCTGGGGGTACTGGAGGAGCAGGGTGGGCTGGGGGTACTGGAGGAGCTGGGTGGGCTGGGGGGTACTGGAGGAGCTGGGTGGACTGAGGGGTACTGGAGGAGCAGGGTGGGCTGGGGGGTACTGGAGGAGCTGGGTGGGCTGGGGGGTACTGGAGGAGCTGGGTGGGCTGCGGGGTACTGGAGGAGCAGGGTGGGCTGGGGGGTACTGGAGGAGCTGGGTGGGCTGGGGGGTACTGGAGGAGCAGGGTGGGCTGGGGGGTACTGGAGGAGCTGGGTGGGCTGGGGGTACTGGAGGAGCTGGGTGGACTGAGGGGTACTGGAGGAGCAGGGTGGGCTGGGGGTACTGGAGGAGCTGGGTGGGCTGGGGGTACTGGAGGAGCTGGGTGGGCTGCGGGGTACTGGAGGAGCAGGGTGGGCTGGGGGGTACTGGAGGAGCTGGGTGGGCTGGGGGTACTGGAGGAGCTGGGTGGACTGAGGGGTACTGGAGGAGCAGGGTGGGCTGGGGGTACTGGAGGAGCTGGGTGGGCTGGGGGTACTGGAGGAGCTGGGTGGGCTGCGGGGTACTGGAGGAGCAGGGTGGGCTGGGGGGTACTGGAGGAGCTGGGTGGGCTGGGGGGTACTGGAGGAGCTGGGTGGGCTGCGGGGTACTGGAGGAGCAGGGTGGGCTGGGGGGTACTGGAGGAGCAGGGTGGGCTGGGGGTACTGGAGGAGCAGGGTGGGCTGGGGGTACTGGAGGAGCTGGGGGTACTGGAGGAGCTGGGTGGGCTGGGGGGTACTGGAGGAGCAGGGTGGGCTGGGGGTACTGGAGGAGCTGGGTGGGCTGGGGGGTACTGGAGGAGCTGGGGGTACTGGAGGAGCTGGGTGGGCTGGGGGGTACTGGAGGAGCTGGGTGGGCTGGGGGGTACTGGAGGAGCTGGGGGGTACTGGAGGAGCTGGGTGGTACTGGAGGAGCAGGGTGTCTGGCCAGTCGAGGCCTGTAACTGGACTGTAGTAAGTTGGTATCTGTCTGGACAATCGAGGCCTGTAACTGGACTGTAGTAAATGTGACAGATAGACAAGACCGTAGGCTCTGTGGCTCATCACCGGAGTGCCATGGCCAGCCATCTGCTCAGTAAAACATGTGTGTTGGGAGGGGGCTGTGTGTTTGAGAGAATATATTTCTGTGTGTGTGTGTGTGTGTGTGTGTGAGAGAGAGAGAGTGGGTAGGTGTGTCGTCTTTTGCTTGCGGGAAGAGGTGTGTCTGTGTGTGTGCGCACATACATCTTCCTCTATGAATTTAAAGTGACTCATTCAGGAGACATTGTGCCTGGAACCAAAGCAGAGCTCTCGGTCTCTCTGTCTGCATGTCTCTCAATTTCCATCTCCTTAAAGGACTTGTCAATGAAACGTCTAGATTCTCCAGTCAGATCTCCCCTGACGCTGTCGTCACTCTGTCAGCACAAGCCAAGGCATTGTCCTGAGCACAACACCATGATATTGAACATGAAAACACTTCGTTTGCCTTCCTCCATCCAAACCCAGCCTTTATCTGCCTTCCTCTGTCCATCCAGCCCCCTTCTCCCTGCTTCCTCTGTCCATCCAGCCCCCTTCTCCCTGCATCCCATGTCCATCTAGCCCCCTACTCCCTGCTTCCTCCATCCAGCCCCCTTCTCCCTGCTTCCCATGTCCATCCAGCCCTCTCCCTGCTTCCTCCTTCCATCCAACCCTCTACTCCCTCCTTCCATCCAACCCTCTACTCCCTCCATCCATCCAACCCTCTACTCCCTCCATCCATCCAACCCTCTACTCCCTCCTTCCATCCAACCCTCTACTCCCTGCTTCCATCCAACCCTCTACTCCCTCCATCCATCCAACCCTCTACTCCCTCCATCCATCCAACCCTCTACTCCCTCCATCCATCCAACCCTCTACTCCCTCCTTCCATCCAACCCTCTACTCCCTCCTTCCATCCAACCCTCTACTCCCTCCATCCATCCAACCCTCTACTCCCTCCATCCATCCAACCCTCTACTCCCTCCATCCATCCAACCCTCTACTCCCTCCTTCCATCCAACCCTCTACTCCCTGCTTCCATCCAACCCTCTACTTCCTCCATCCATCCAACCCTCTACTTCCTCCATCCATCCAGCCCTCTACTTCCTCCATCCATCCAGCCCCCTACTCCCTGCTTCCTCCATCCAGCCCCCTTCTCCCTGCTTCCCATGTCCATCCAGCCCTCTACTCCCTGCTTCCTCCTTCTATCCAACCCTCTACTCCCTCCTTCCATCCAACCCTCTACTCCCTCCTTCCATCCAACCCTCTACTCCCTCCATCCATCCAACCCTCTACTCCCTCCATCCATCCAACCCTCTACTCCCTCCATCCATCCAACCCTCTACTCCCTCCATCCATCCAACCCTCTACTTCCTCCATCCATCCAGCCCTCTACTTCCTCCATCCATCCAGCCCTCTACTCCCTGCTTCCTCCATCCATCCAGCCCTCCACTCCCTGCTTACTCCATCCATCCAGCCCTCTACTCCCTGCTTCCTCCATCCATCCAGCCCTCCACTCCCTGCTTACTCCATCCATCCAGCCCTCTACTCCCTGCTTACTCCATCCATCCAGCCCTCTACTCCCTGCTTACTCCATCCATCCAGCCCTCTACTCCCTGCTTACTCCATCCATCCAGCCCTCTACTCCGTGCTTACTCCATCCATCCAGCCCTCTACTCCGTGCTTACTCCATCCATCCATCCCTCTACTCCCTGCTTCCTCCATCCATCCAGCCCTCTACTCCCTGCTTCCTCCATCCATCCAGCCCTCTACTCCCTGCTTCCTCCTTCCATCCAACCCTCTACTCCCTGCTTCCTCCATCCATCCAACCCTCTACTCCCTGCTTCCTCCATCCATCCAGCCCTCCACTCCCTGCTTACTCCATCCATCCAGCCCTCTACTCCCTGCTTACTCCATCCATCCAGCCCTCTACTCCCTGCTTACTCCATCCATCCAGCCCTCTACTCCCTGCTTACTCCATCCATCCAGCCCTCTACTCCGTGCTTACTCCATCCATCCAGCCCTCTACTCCCTGCTTACTCCATCCATCCAGCCCTCTACTCCCTGCTTCCTCCATCCATCCAACCCTCTACTCCCTGCTTCCTCCATCCATCCAGCCCTCCACTCCCTGCTTACTCCATCCATCCAGCCCTCTACTCCCTGCTTACTCCATCCATCCAGCCCTCTACTCCCTGCTTACTCCTTCCATCCAGCCCTCTACTCCCTGCTTCCTCCATCCATCCAGCCCTCTACTCCCTGCTTACTCCATCCATCCAGCCCTCTACTCCCTGCTTCCTCCATCCATCCAACCCTCTACTCCCTCCATCCATCCAACCCTCTACTCCCTCCATCCATCCAACCCTCTACTCCCTCCATCCATCCAACCCTCTACTCCCTCCATCCATCCAACCCTCTACTCCCTCCATCCATCCAACCCTCTACTCCCTCCATCCATCCAACCCTCTACTCCCTGCTTCCTCCATCCATCCAACCCTCTACTCCCTGCTTCCTCTATCCATCCAACCCTCTACTCCCTCCTTCCTCCATCCATCCAACCCTCTACTCCCTCCATCCATCCAACCCTCTACTCCCTCCATCCATCCAACCCTCTACTCCCTCCATCCATCCAACCCTCTACTCCCTCCATCCATCCAACCCTCTACTCCCTCCATCCATCCAACCCTCTACTCCCTCCATCCATCCAACCCTCTACTCCCTCCATCCATCCAACCCTCTACTCCCTCCATCCATCCAACCCTCTACTCCCTCCATCCATCCAACCCTCTACTCCCTCCATCCATCCAACCCTCTACCCCCTCCATCCATCCAACCCTCTACTCCCTGCTTCCTCCATCCATCCAACCCTCTACTCCCTGCTTCCTCCATCCATCCAACCCTCTACTCCCTGCTTCCTCTATCCATCCAACCCTCTACTCCCTCCTTCCTCCATCCATCCAACCCTCTACTCCCTCCATCCATCCAACCCTCTACTCCCTCCATCCATCCAACCCTCTACTCCCTCCATCCATCCAACCCTCTACTCCCTCCATCCATCCAACCCTCTACTCCCTCCTTCCATCCAACCCTCTACTCCCTCCATCCATCCAACCCTCTACTCCCTTCCTCCATCCATCCAACCCTCTACTCCCTGCTTCCTCTATCCATCCAACCCTCTACTCCCTACTCCCTCCATCCATCCAACCCTCTACTCCCTCCATCCATCCAACCCTCTACTCCCTCCATCCATCCAACCCTCTACTCCCTCCATCCATCCAACCCTCTACTCCCTCCATCCATCCAACCCTCTCCTCCTTCAGGTCAGGCTGCTGAGGCAAATGCCTAGAATCGTCCAGCTTCAATCAGCTTCAGTCTTTACCACTTCTGATCCGCGCCCCCCTGAAGTATCAGGAGAACGTCATGCCGGACAGCGGGTTCCCCTCCCAGACCCGTTGTGCTGCATGCTAATGTAATGGTAATACATGCAAATGAAGCGCTGCTCTCACTTCCCCTAGCCTGCTATGCTAGCCCAGCCATTAAAACACACATGCATATGTAGTGATTCAAAACACAGCACATCTGTCCTGATGGAGATGTACATGTTTAAGAAGTGGTATTAAAGGGTCTTCTTGAAGATGGAGATGACATTTTAACCATTTTAAGGGCTTGGCACAGTCTCTTTCTAGTCTTTATACAGTGGAAAGGGATTGAATTTGAACCAAACCCACCAATCATGTCTTGTAGATATTTCAATAGGTGAACGTTCAGATAGATCTGAGGAATTGTTGTCAGAATGAATCTCCACTCGTGTGTAAATATTTCCCAGACTAGGAGAGGGAGAGAGAGGGAGGGAGAGAGAGAGAGGGAGGGGGAGGGAGAGAGAGGGAGGGAGAGAGAGAGAGAGGGAGGGAGAGAGAGAGAGAGGGAGGGGGAGGGAGAGAGAGAGAGGGAGGGAGAGAGAGGGAGGGAGAGAGAGAGGGAGGGAGAGAGAGAGGGAGAGAGAGAGAGAGAGAGGGAGAGAGAGAGAGAGAGAGGGAGAGAGAGAGAGAGAGAGAGGGGGAGAGAGAGGGTATTGATTTGGGCCTTTTTCTAGTATGTCTGCCATCCTCGCTCTCTCTACACAGCCTGGTGTTTGACTGTCACTGCCGAGGTGGTGCCACCCACCCTTGCTGCATATGGCTGCGTCCCAAACATAGTGCACTACCCACCGTATGGCCCCTGTACAGTACACTACTACCAGCAGCTTGTAATGAGTAAGACGTGTGTAGCCCGGATGCATGCGGCTGTCCTGTGTGGCTCAGTCGGTAGAGCATGGCGCTTGCAACGCCAAGCGTCGTGGGTTCGATTCCCGCTGGGGCCACCCATATGTAAAAGTAGTGGCTCCTGCCGACTTGTAAGTCGCTTTGGACAAAAGCGTCTGCTAAATGGGATATATTATTATATTTATTATTATATATATGTGACCCGATTTCAGGAAACGAGGCGTGTCGCAAGTCACGACTTCACAGGAGGGCCGTTTTGAACGTAAACAAATATTTTTTTAAATCAAAATGCAGTTTTTTTGGGGCAGAATGCTTTCTCAAACGTGAACTTTCATGTGCCCTAATAACAAACCTGTATGCCATTTATACATATTTATACATTTTTTTTTTTTTTTTAACATTTTGTTAAATTACGAGTCTTGTTGGTTTAGCCACTGAAAAAGGGAGCAACCTTCCCACTCTAGCCATGATTGGCTGAGATAATGAGTGGGCTGGACATGCCGAGAGATGAGTTTGGATTGGTCGGCCATATAGAAGGCTAGGCTTCTGTCTATTTGATCTAGTCAGGTTGTCTAGGCAATCTTATCTAACGCTGCTTTAAAACTAAATGTGTTGTGTTGTGGAGCTGCATCAGTGTTGCTCTACTTTCTGCAGGACTGAGTTTTGAAATCGGTGGAATTGGAGTATGATCACTAAAGAGATGGAGAAATCACCTGTCTCTGGATTACATCTTCAAACTAAGGGCAGCCATGGCATCTGACAGGAGATGCGTCCAATCATGAATGATAGTCTCGCTAGCTACATTTTCAGCCATGGCATGGCGTTCCTAACAGGGAGACATGTCCATCATGATGTTGATGTATACAGGTAAGACTTTCAGATATAACATGTTTCTAATTTTGACAGTGGTTTCAATTCAAGCTAAAGTGTACTTTTAGCTAGCTAGCTAGCTAGCGTCAGCTGGCAGACGGGTTAGCTAGCGTTACAGGACGTGTGATCTTAGACTTTATTTACCTAGCTAGCGAACTTTAGCTGGCTGGGTCCCTAGCGGACGTTATTATTCGTATCCCAGAGCCGTTTTCTAGTTAGAGCCTGATGTTAGCTAGCTAACATTGAACCTGGTTGGTTAGCTCCCAGCACTGTTCATTGTTGTTTAAAGAGATGGGTGGGGCTAAAGCTTCAGAGGGTGTGAACGATGCTGAATGGGTGGGGCTAAAGATTCAGGGGGTGTGAACTATGCTGAATGGGTGGAACTAAAGCTTCAGGGGGTGTGAACGATGCTGAGTGGGTGGGGCTAAAGCTTCAGGGGATGTGAACGATGCTGAATGGGTCGGACTAAAGCTTCAGGGGGTGTGAACAATGCTGAGTGGGTGGGGCTAAAGCTTCAGGGGGTGTGAACGATTCTGAATGGGAGGGACTAAAGCTTCAGGGGGTGTGAACGATGCTGAGTGGGTGGGGCTAAAGCTTCAGGGGGTGTGAACGATGCTGAATGGGTGGGACTAAAGCTTCAGAGGGTGTGAACGATGCTGAATGGGTGTAGACAAAGAAGAGCTCTTCGCCAGATACCAAAACATTCAAAGGTGATTTTCTCAAAAGTGAGTTTACAAGTTGATCCACTTTCAAAGCAGAATTACTTTCCCATTGTTCCTCAACTGCAGCGTATAATAGTACCATTTTGTAGCTCTGAGTCTCTACGTTTATACAAAAATACACAATCTCAATTTTTGCTCATAAGACAGAATCCAGGTGGTGAGTCATATATATATATATATGTGTGTGTGTGTGTGTGTGTGTGTGTGTGTGTGTGTGTGTGTGTGTGTGTGTGTGTGTGTGTGTGTGTGTGTGTGTGTGTGTGGGTGTGGAGGGTCCTGCGGGCACGGTGTGTGTGGGTGGTTGCACCCAACGGTCGAACCTACGTGCCTTTCCCATCTGTCCGTCACCTACCCAGTACGGCATTCATCACAGTACCCGTACACACACACACACACACACACACACACACACACACACACACACACACACACACACACACACACACATTAACACATACACACACACATTAACACATACACACACACATTAACACACACACACACATTAACACATACACACACATTAACACATACACACACACATTAACACACATACACACACACACACACACACCTATTCCAGTATCATAAACAATCCCCACTACCAGCTAAACCAGCACCTTGTAATGACAGGTTTATCTTAGTGTGCTGGGTCTGAATATGGTGGTAGAGGTGATGACTGGCCCAGTGTCTGAATGTAGAGGTGATGACTGGCCCAGTGTCTGAATGTAGAGGTGATGACTGGCCCAGTGTCTGAATGTAGAGGTGATGACTGGCCCAGTGTCTGAATGTAGAGGTGATGACTGGCCCAGTGTCTGAATGTAGAGGTGATGACTGGCCCAGTGTCTGAATGTAGAGGTGATGACTGGCCCAGTGTCTGAATGTAGAGGTGATGACTGGCCCAGTGTCTGAATGTAGAGGTGATGACTGGCCCAGTGTCTGAATGTAGAGGTGATGACTGGCCCAGTGTCTGAATGTAGAGGTGATGACTGGCCCAGTGTCTGAATGTAGAGGTGATGACTGGCCCAGTGTCTGAATGTAGAGGTGATGACTGGCCCAGTGTCTGAATGTAGAGGTGATGACTGGCCCAGTGTCTGAATATGGTGGTAGAGGTGATGACTGGCCCAGTGTCTGAATGTAGAGGTGATGACTGGCCCAGTGTCTGAATGTAGAGGTGATGACTGGCCCAGTGTCTGAATGTAGAGGTGATGACTGGCCCAGTGTCTGAATGTAGAGGTGATGACTGGCCCAGTGTCTGAATGTAGAGGTGATGACTGGCCCAGTGTCTGAATGTAGAGGTGATGACTGGCCCAGTGTCTGAATGTAGAGGTGATGACTGGCCCAGTGTCTGAATGTAGAGGTGATGACTGGCCCAGTGTCTGAATGTAGAGGTGATGACTGGCCCAGTGTCTGAATGTAGAGGTGATGACTGGCCCAGTGTCTGAATGTAGAGGTGATGACTGGCCCAGTGTCTGAATGTAGAGGTGATGACTGGCCCAGTGTCTGAATATGGTGGTAGAGGTGATGACTGACCCAGTGTCTGAATGTAGAGGTGATGACTGGCCCAGTGTCTGAATGTAGAGGTGATGACTGGCCCAGTGTCTGAATGTAGAGGTGATGACTGGCCCAGTGTCTGAATGTAGAGGTGATGACTGGCCCAGTGTCTGAATGTAGAGGTGATGACTGGCCCAGTGTCTGAATGTAGAGGTGATGACTGGCCCAGTGTCTGAATGTAGAGGTGATGACTGGCCCAGTGTCTGAATGTAGAGGTGATGACTGGCCCAGTACTAGCGGTGTGTTGAGTTGTATCCACCCTTCTCTCTCTGTCCCTCTATCTTTTTATCCACCTTCTGTCTGTCCCACCCTCTGTCTACCCTTCTGTCTGTCCCACCCCCTGTCTACCCTTCTGTCTGTCCCACCCTCTGTCTGTCTGTGGGGGGGGTGGTGTGTATTTGGATCAATACTGCCTGTGAGAGAACAAGTGATGCACGTTTGAAGTAATACAATCGTTCAGAAGTACTCGACTGAAGAGAGCAGAGACAACCGATTGGCTAGTTACAGCATCAGCTCTCCCTCTGTAAAGACAGCAGAGAGTAGGACCGGGGGGGTGAGACTCCTGACCATGGAGACTGGGGGAGGGGGGGAGGGGGCTGCATCCATCACCTCTGGGGAGGTCCCACCCATTCAGCATCGTTCACACCCCCTGAAGCTTTAGTCCCACCCATTCAGCATCGTTCACACTCCCTGAATCTTTAACTTCATGAGCTATAACCGAAAAACAACTGGCATTTGTAAAGTTTAAGGTGAGGGAGGAAGTGTAGTGGAAGCATTGTTAGCGTTAAGTGCTAGCTGGATCGAATTCTCCCGTTAGCTAGCCAGAGAAATGTTGAGCAACATTAGCCAACTTACCTGATCAAATATTTGAGTTTATGGTGTTAAAATTAGCTGGCTTATGAAGTCAGACAAAACTGCTAGCTAACGTTACAACATCAGATGAGCTAACCTTAGTAACAACATCAGATGAGCTAACCTTAGTAACAACATCAGATGAGCTAACCTTAGTAACAACATCAGATGAGCTAACCTTAGTAACAACATCAGATGAGCTAACCGTAGTAACAACATCAGATGAGCTAACCTTAGTATCAACATCAGATGAGCTAACCTTAGTAACAACATCAGATGAGCTAACCTTAGTAACAACATCAGATGAGCTAACCTTAGTATCAACATCAGATGAGCTAACCTTAGTATCAACATCAGATGAGCTAACCTTAGTATCAACATCAGATGAGCTAACCTTAGTAACAACATCAGATGAGCTAACCTTAGTATCAACATCAGATGAGCTAACCTTAGTAGCAACATCAGATGAGCTAACCTTAGTAGCAACATCAGATGAGCTAACCTTAGTAACAACATCAGATGAGCTAACCTTAGTAACAACATCAGATGAGCTAACCTTAGTATCAACATCAGATGAGCTAACCTTAGTAACAACATCAGATGAGCTAACCTTAGTATCAACATCAGATGAGCTAACCTTAGTAACAACATCAGATGAGCTAACCTTAGTAACAACATCAGATGAGCTAACCTTAGTATCAACATCAGATGAGCTAACCTTAGTATCAACATCAGATGAGCTAACCTTAGTATCAACATCAGATGAGCTAACCTTAGTATCAACATCAGATGAGCTATCCTTAGTAACAACATCAGATGCGCTATCCTTAGTAACAACATCAGATGCGCTATCCTTAGTAACAACATCGGATGAGCTAACCTTAGTAACAACATCAGATGAGCTATCCTTAGTAACAACATCAGATGCGCTATCCTTAGTAACAACATCAGATGCGCTATCCTTAGTAACAACATCGGATGAGCTAACCTTAGTAACAACATTGGATGAGCTGTCCTTAGTAACAACATTGGATGAGCTGTCCTTAGTAACAACATTGGATGAGCTATCCTTAGTAACAACATTGGATGAGCTAACCTTAGTATCAACATTGGATGAGCTATCCTTAGTAACAACATTGGATGAGCTAACCTTAGTAACAACATTGGATGAGCTAACCTTAGTAACAACATTGGATGAGCTAACCTTAGTAACAACATTGGATGAGCTAACCTTAGTAACAACATCGGATGAGCTAACCTTAGTAACAACATTGGATGAGCTGTCCTTAGTAACAACATTGGATGAGCTATCCTTAGTAACAACATTGGATGAGCTAACCTTAGTAACAACATTGGATGAGCTAACCTTAGTAACAACATTGGATGAGCTAACCTTAGTAACAACATTGGATGAGCTAACCTTAGTAACAACATTGGATGAGCTAACCTTAGTAACAACATCGGATGAGCTAACCTTAGTAACAACATCGGATGAGCTAACCTTAGTAACAAAGGCTATCATGGTAACAATCATCCTATTATAAAGGCTGTCATGGTAAATTATTACATTATAAAGGCTGTCATGGTAACAAGCGTTCTATTATAAAGGCTGTCATGGTAACAGGCCTTCTATTGTAATGGCTGTCGTGGTAACAGGCCTTCTATTGTAACGGCTGGCGTGGTAACATGCCTTCTATTTTAACGGCTGGCGTGGTAACAGGCCTTCTGTCATGGCTAACTGCAATATTGTTTTCTTCTCAAGACTTGAGTGTCATTTGCAGTAGGGGGGGGGGGGGGTGTTTTCTCTAACTAAATATACATGTGTATTTTACAGTTATAAGGGAGGTGTAATGTTATATTTAGTTTTATAAATTGATGATTCTATATTTAGAAAAACATGTCATTTCAGGCCGTATTCATAGTTTTGTTGAATAGGAAATTCATTAAATATACTATTGAATTGTCATTTATACCTGAGGTTGTGTCCTCTAAAGTGAGTAGCAGTATCAGTAACCAGAAAGGTGGGATTGCAACCTTTCTTAAAGTATGCAGCATTACTAGTTGTTGTTTTTTACATTTAAGTCATTTAGCAGACGCTCTTATCCAGAGCGACTTACAAATTGGTGAATTCACCTTCTGACATCCAGTGGAACAGCCACTTTACAATAGTGCATCTAAATCATTAAGGGGGGGGGTGAGAAGGATTACTTATCCTATCCTAGGTATCCTATTTTACTTGGCAAGTCAGTTAAGAACAAATTCTTATTTTCAATGACGGCCTAGGAGCAGTGGGTTAACTGCCTGTTCAGGGGCAGAACGACAGATTTTGTACCTTGTCAGCTCGGGGATTTGAACTTGCAACCTTTCGGTTACTAGTCCAATGCTCTAACCACTAGGCTACCCTGCCGCCCCCAGAGGCACCATATGGACTCTAATTATAAATAATGACTTTTGGGGTGTATGTAGATTACATTTTCGTTAAATGTAACGGAAATGTAACTGTAAAATGTAAGTGTTAACAGTCTGAACAGGCTAAAGGTTTGGGATCAATTTAAATACAGGCACTTTAACAGGCTAAAGGTTTGGGATCAATTTAAATACAGGCACTTTAACAGGCTAAAGGTTTGGGATCAATTTAAATACAGGCACTTTAACAGGCTAAAGGTTTGGGATCAATTTAAATACAGGCACTTTAACAGGCTGAAGGTTTGGGATCAATTTAAATACAGGCACTTTAACAGGCTAAAGGTTTGGGATCAATTTAAATACAGGCACTTTAACAGGCTAAAGGTTTGGGATCAATTGAAATACAGGCACTTTAACAGGCTAAAGGTTTGGGATCAATTTAAATACAGGCGCTTTAACAGGCTAAAGGTTTGGGATCAATTTAAATACAGGCACTTTAACAGGCTAAAGGTTTGGGATCAATTTAAATACAGGCACTTTAACAGGCTAAAGGTTTGGGATCAATTTAAATACAGGCACTTTAACAGGCTAAAGGTTTGGGATCAATTTAAATACAGGCACTTTAACAGGCTAAAGGTTTGGGATCAATTTAAATACAGGCACTTTAACAGGCTAAGGGTTTGGGATCAATTTAAATACAGGCACTTTAACAGGCTAAAGGTTTGGGATCAATTTAAATACAGGCACTTTAACAGGCTAAAGGTTTGGGATCAATTTAAATACAGGCACTTTAACAGGCTAAAGGTTTGCTTTAACAGGCTAAAGGTTTGGGATCAATTTAAATACAGGCACTTTAACAGGCTAAGGGTTTGGGATCAATTTAAATACAGGCACTTTAACAGGCTAAAGGTTTGGGATCAATTTAAATACAGGCACTTTAACAGGCTAAAGGTTTGGGATCAATTTAAATACAGGCACTTTAACAGGCTAAAGGTTTGGGATCAATTTAAATACAGGCACTTTAACAGGCTAAAGGTTTGGGATCAATTTAAATACAGGCACTTTAACAGGCTAAAGGTTTGGGATCAATTTAAATACAGGCACTTTAACAGGCTAAAGGTTTGGGATCAATTTAAATACAGGCACTTTAACAGGCTAAGGGTTTGGGATCAATTTAAATACAGGCACTTTAACAGGCTAAAGGTTTGGGATCAATTTAAATACAGGCACTTTAACAGGCTAAAGGTTTGGGATCAATTTAAATACAGGCACTTTAACAGGCTGAAGGTTTGGGATCAATTTAAATACAGGCACTTTAACAGGCTAAGGGTTTGGGATCAATTTAAATACAGGCACTTTAACAGGCTAAAGGTTTGGGATCAATTTAAATACAGGCACTTTAACAGGCTAAAGGTTTGGGATCAATTTAAATACAGGCACTTTAACAGGCTAAAGGTTTGGGATCAATTTAAATACAGGCACTTTAACAGGCTAAAGGTTTGGAATCAATTTAAATACAGGTACTTTAACAGGCTAAGGGTTTGGGATCAATTTAAATACAGGCACTTTAACAGGCTAAAGGTTTGGGATCAATTTAAATACAGGAACTTTAACAGTCACTAGTCATTAGAGGAAACTGCGTCCCGAGTGGTGCCCTATTTCCTAGTGCACTACTTTTGGGTCCTGGGCAAATGTAGTGTACAATATGTAGTGTACGATATGTAGTGTACGATATGTAGTGCACGATATGTAGTGCACGATATGTAGTGCACGATATGTAGTGTACGATATGTAGTGTACGATATGTAGTGTACGATATGTAGTGCACGATATGTAGTGTACGATATGTAGTGTACGATATGTAGTGTACGATATGTAGTGTACGATATGTAGTGTACGATATGTAGTGTACGATATGTAGTGTACGATATGTAGTGTACGATGTGTAGTGCACGATATGTAGTGCACGATACAGGGCAACGTTTTCCATATGATGTGCTGTGTGTATACTATAACACACGTCCCCATATCCATACCATCTGTCAGAGAGAGAGAACATGTACATTCTTCAGAAACAGACTGCATGATGAGATGCTGCTGAATATTAGATGAGAGTGGATGGACTGTATCGTGTGTGTGTGTGTGTGTGTGTGTGTGTGTGTGTGTGTGTGTGTGTGTATCATGTGTTCCCACGGGTAAAGGTCTGTTGAAGAGGTGTGTATGGATGTAGTCAGTGTATGAAAGGTGTGTGTACTGTGTATGAACAGCAGGTTGATGTGGATCTTGTCTTCCCAGGGGTAGAGGTCCGTTGAAGAGGTGTGTGTGTGTGTGTGTGTGTGTGTGTGTGTATGAACAGCAGGTTGATGTGTGTCTCCTGTGTCCCCAGGGGTAAAGGTCCGTTGAAGAATACCTCTGATGTCATCAGTGCTGCGAAGAAGATTGCTGAGGCTGGATCCAGGATGGATAAACTGGGCCGCACCATCGCAGACCAGGTAGATTACACTGTTCCATATCTTACCATCTAGCAATTTCCCTTTATCCTTCCCTACCTCTTCCTCCCTCCCTCCTCTAGTCTGTTTCTCTCGCTATCTCTCTTTCAATCCCCGTCTTGCTTCTCTGCCCCACCCCCCCCCTCCTCTATCCCCATGTCCCCTCATCCCAGACACGAAAACACATATCCATCCATCTATCCCTCCATCCCAGACTGTGTGTGTGTAAAGTGTGTGTGTGTGTGTGTGTGTGTAGAGTGTGTGTGTGTGTGTGTAGAGTGTGTGTGTGTGTGTGTTTAGAGTGTGTGTGTGTAGAGTGTGTGTGTGTGTGTGTGTAGAGTGTGTGTGTAGAGTGTGTGTAGAGTATGTGTATGTGTGTGTGTGTGTAGAGTGTGTGTGTGTGTAGAGTGTGTAAACACATGTCTACCTTTGTCGGTGATACATCTTCTACAAATGTTTCCGAGAATATAATACTTTTCCCACAAAAACAGGAAGTGTCATTATAAATCATTTAAATGTCAGGAAGTGTCATTATAAATCATTTAAATGTCTGGATTTGATTACAGCTTTGATAAGCATGAACATTCAAACCTGATGCTACTTGAACCTGACGAGCCCTACATTAAACACATTGTATGTGCTCAATCCTAAAAAAATAAAAAATGTGAAGGCCAGAATTGATTGTCCCGTTATCCAATAGGCTACATATGATACATTATAGGCTACCGCACATTACGCACATCAGCAAAAAACACGAAGGGCCATAATGTATGCTCTCCTGGGTAAATAAATGAATTTGAGCGTCAGTAATCTGTTGGAGGGCTGTATTACTCTACAGTATTATATGGACTGGGGATAGGGCGCCCTGTTCAAACCATGACGCTGGGAGAGGACACGCAATGCTGGACATGTGGCCTGCAAAGTTGCAATTGATTAGGCGAGTAAATTTGATTTAAATGTTGAAATATAATAGGGCCTATTTTACCTTTTTATTTATTTATAATTAGTAGTATGGCGCATTACCTTGTTGATAATATTTCCCCCTAATGCTGTGCGATGTGAGGTCCCTATTACTCTTTCTCTCTCGTTCCTTCCTTCCTCGCTCTCAACAGTTTAATGAAATGCGTTCCGTTGTCCTTTTCTTCTTCATTCTATTGACTTGCATGAATAATATAAGGACGGGAGTATGATGCAGATGGCCATTTTGCTTCTCTTCACGAACATTGGAATGTTTATGGGTCTGAATAAATAAATTGGTTTGGATTAGGCCAGGGAGGCCGGGTGGGGGTGGGGGGGGGCTGTTGCCTGGGCAACACAGGGCCTCCATACAACTTGCCCCTGCTTGTTGTGCTGTGTAGATACAACACGGGAGGTTAAGCAGTTATCTGTTATTTAAAGCCCTTTCTCAATTGGCGTGGAGATGAGCGCCAGCCCCTTCCACAGTGGTAGTAGAGATGCCAGACAACCTACAAGGAATGAAGAGATACCTGCAAGACCACCGTCATAAACAACCAACTCAAGAAATGACAAATCCCTTCAAGAAGCAAAAGACCGGTGGTTAAAGGCTGAGCGTCAGCCCGGTTGGGTAAGGCGACCGTAGACATCCCTAAATAAGAACACCTCTACCTGCTTGGCGACTTGAAGAGTCGGCGTAGACCACGACTCGTGGGATTGATAAACGGGAAAAAAAACGGGCAGCATCTCCTCGAGTTCTGCACATGCCACGACCTACGCATCACTCGTACTTCCAGACCAAACCACAACTTCTCCTGGAGCCCACTGGTCTCCCACGACCAGGTCAATGGCACCAGCTGGATCTGATCCTTACACGACGAGCCGATCTCCTGGTACCCTTCGAACCTGCAGTACCGATCTCCTGGTACCCTTCGAACCTGCAGTACCGATCTCGTGGTACCCTTCGAACCTGCAGTACCGATCTCGTGGTACCCTTCGAACCTGCAGTACCGATCTCGTGGTACCCTTCGAACCTGCAGTACCGATCTCGTGGTACCCTTCGAACCTGCAGTACTGATCTCCTGGTACCCTTCGAACCTGCAGTACCGATCTCCTGGTACCCTTCGAACCTGCAGTACTGATCTCGTGGTACCCTTCGAACCTGCTGTACTGATCTCGTGGTACCCTTCGAACCTGCTGTACTGCGCTGTGAATAGCCAACTGCGCTGACTCCCTCGTGTGCCGTAGATTCTACAGACACACAAGATACCCAGAGTCGAACCGAAAAAGAGCCCCACGCATCGACAGCAGCGAATCAGCTGACCCAGCAAAAAACTGCAGCCTTCCCCTGTGCTCTAGAGGAATCCTTGACCAACCCACCGCTACCCAGCAGAAATGGGACGATCTACGAGACCTCATCCAAAGCTTTTGTTTTTTCTTGAGAGCTTTTGTCCCCCCTCAAGAGTGGTGTGGAAGAAATTCCTACAAACCTCAAGACACTGTGCAATTGACTGCAGTTCTGCAATGACCTCTTATCGTCTGCTTACTCAGGCAGCATCAGAGGCATATATGACCGCATCGAAGAACAGCCGAGCTGGTGAAAGCACTGGGCTTGTGATGGGATCACAGCTGAAGTCGTCAAGTGTGCTATTCTTCAACATCTCTTCATGCTCCTGTATATGTGCTGGCGAGCTGGTTTTGTCCCTCAGGACATGAGGGTTGCCAGTATTGGTCTCCCTGTATAAAAAACAAAGGGTGACATAATGGGTTGTAACTACTGTGGCTCTGCATCACCAGTGAACTAGTTGCTAGCGTTACACTGAATAGAGTTCGGTCAAAGCTCCACACAGAACTGCAGGGAATGTTCAGATCCAGAACGTTCACCACGGACATGATCTTCTCTCTGAGACAACTCGGCGAATCCCGTCTTTGTAAGCTCGTGTGGCCTACCGCTTCGTGGCTGAGTCGTTGTTGCCTCCTAGACGCACTTACAGTTGACCAGGGCAGCTCGAGCGGCGCAGAAATTTGACGAACTGACTCGTCGGGAAAGATGTCAATCGTATGACTGTAGGGTTAAGATTTCCTTTCACTGGAACTAAGGGGCCGAGCGCGAACAATGAAAAACAGCCCCAAACCATTATTGTGTGAGTGCTGCAACCGAGGACAGACGTTTTTTACTCTCTATGTGATTCAGCACTCAGCAGTCCCGTTCTGTGAGCTTGTGTGCCCTATTACTTCGCAGCTGAGCTGTTGTTGCCTCCTAGACGTTTCTATTCCACAATAACAGCACTTACAGTAGAAAAGGGGGCAGCTCTAGCAGAGCAATTTGACAATCTGACTTGTTGAAAAGGGGGCAGCTCTAGCAGAGCAATTTGACAATCTGACTTGTTGGAAAGGGGGCAGCTCGAGCAGAGCAATTTGACAATCTGACTTGTTGAAAAGGGGGCAGCTCGAGCAGAGCAATTTGACAATCTGACTTGTTGGAAAGGGGGCAGCTCTAGCAGAGCAATTTGACAATCTGACTTGTTGGAAAGGGGGCAGCTCTAGCAGAGCAATTTGACAATCTGACTTGTTGGAAAGGGGGCAGCTCTAGCAGAGCAATTTGACAATCTGACTTGTTGAAAAGGGGGCAGCTCTAGCAGAGCAATTTGACAATCTGACTTGTTGGAAAGGGGGCAGCTCGAGCAGAGCAATTTGACAATCTGACTTGTTGAAAAGGGGGCAGCTCTAGCAGAGCAATTTGACAATCTGACTTGTTGGAAAGGGGGCAGCTCGAGCAGAGCAATTTGACAATCTGACTTGTTGAAAAGGGGGCAGCTCTAGCAGAGCAATTTGACAATCTGACTTGTTGGAAAGGGGGCAGCTCTAGCAGAGCAATTTGACAATCTGACTTGTTGGAAAGGGGGCAGCTCTAGCAGAGCAATTTGACAATCTGACTTGTTGGAAAGGGGGCAGCTCTAGCAGAGCAATTTGACAATCTGACTTGTTGAAAAAGGGGGCAGCTCGAGCAGAGCAATTTGACAATCTGACTTGTTGAAAAAGGGGGCAGCTCTAGCAGAGCAATTTGACAATCTGACTTGTTGAAAAGGGGGCAGCTCTAGCAGAGCAATTTGACAATCTGACTTGTTGAAAAGATGTCAATCGTATGACGTTGCCACGTTGAAAGTCACTGAGTGCTTCATTAAGAACATTCTACTGCTAGTGTTTCTCTATGGAGATTGCATGGCTGTGTTGTGCTCGATCTTCTACACCTGCCAGTGTTTGTCTATGGAGACTGCATGGCTGTGTGCTCGATCTTCTACACCTGTCAGCAACGGGTGTGGCTGAAATAGCCGAATCCCCTAATTGGAAGGGGTGTCCACATACTTTTGTATATATTGTGTAGATCAATCTTCAACAGGATTATGTATCTGTTATGAGAGTGGCTGTGTGTGTGTGTGTGTGTGTGTGTGTGTGTGTGTGTGTGTGTGTGTGTGTGTGTGCGCTGAATTTAAAGCAACGCTATCCGTGTGATGGGTTGTCTCAACTCTGCAGCTGCAATAAAATTATATGTATTTTTAAAACGTGTGTGTGTGTGTGTGTGTGTGTGTGTGTACCCAGGAAACCCAGTTGGTAGAGGAAAAATAATGTGATTTAGATGTCAGTTTATCATGACCCAGTTCAGATTCAGTTGTCATATTTCTGAACAACAGAAGTCTTGTCTTTCATGTTCTTTTACCACAGACATTAACACTGTTCTGTTTTAATGTTGAATATGTAGCCTAGCTTCGTAGCATTCAACCCAACGGTTTAAACAAGTGTCACAATACTGGCTTATATGTTTTGTTTGTTAACCAAACAAAGTTTTAAAATTATATCCTTCCTCTGTTGGTATGTAAATGTAACAGCTGTTCATTATTTATGTAACTAACGTTAGCATTTGTAGAGGGTGCAGGCCTCGTTATGTATAGCAATAGGTACCACTTCTCCTGCTCTCTGACCCTGTTATGCTAGGGGGTCATGTTAAATATTTAACATCTCCAACTCCCTCATACCTTTTTTTGTATTTTTATCATATTGCTTCTCTTATCCCACGTTTTATTTTCGCCTCATTATTGTCTTTCCTCTTTTGTAATCAGCTGTGTGTGTGTTAAGATTTTCACACCCTCCTGAGTACGGGGTTGCTTTTAGGAACATCCAACACACACATTGGCTCTGAGGCTGGATGGAAGACATCTGCTGTCAACTCAGCTAGATTAGTGCTTTAGCCTGTAGTATATTCCCTATATAGGGCACTACTTCTGACCAGAGCCCTATTCCCTATATAGGGCACTACTTCTGACCAGAGCCCTATTCCCTATATAGGGCACTACTTCTGACCAGAGCCCTATTCCCTATATAGGGCACTACTTCTGACCAGAGCCCTATTCCCTATATAGGGCACTACTTCTGACCAGGGCCCTATTCCCTATATAGTGCACTACTTCTGACCAGAGCCCTATTCCCTATATAGGGCACTACTTCTGACCAGGGCCCTATTCCCTATATAGGGCACTACTTCTGACCAGAGCCCTATTCCCTATATAGGGCACTACTTCTGACCAGGGCCCTATTCCCTATATAGGGCACTACTTCTGACCAGAGCCCTATTCCCTATATAGGGCACTACTTCTGACCAGAGCCCTATTCCCTATATAGGGCACTACTTCTGACCAGAGCCCTATTCCCTATATAGGGCACTACTTCTGACCAGGGCCCTATTCCCTATATAGGGCACTACTTCTGACCAGGGCCCTATTCCCTATGTAGGGCACTACTTCTGACCAGGGCCCTATTCCCTATATAGGGCACTACTTCTGACCAGAGCCCTATTCCCTATATAGGGCACTACTTCTGACCAGAGCCCTATTCCCTATATAGGGCACTACTTCTGACCAGAGCCCTATTCCCTAAATAGGGAATAGGGCTCAGCCTTGCCCAACCAGGTGAACGCTCAGCCTTGCCCAACCAGTATTCCCTAAATAGGGCACGACTGTTGACCCGAGCCCTATTCCCTGTGAGGATCTCTCCCTCATAATGTTATAATGAGCAGCCCACCTCCTGCGTTAGACACTACTGCTGTTTGATATTTTATTTAAGCAGCTCTTAGATCTCCCATGTAACGCTCTAGGAGGAGATGCCTGCCATGTCTATCACCAAGTAATACAGCACGCCTGCTACCAGCCGATGGTCTGATCCAGAGGGGGGGGGGAGGGGGGGAGGCATGGATTTTATAGCCTTTGCCCCGACGTGGCTTATTCATTTTAATGAATATAATCGTATCCTTCAAAGACAGCAGATGGGCACCAAACAGGAGTCTATGTGCGCCCGTCAGTCCGTGTTAAACCAGGTGAACGCTCAGCCTTACCCAACCAGGCTAAACCAGGTGAACGCTCAGCCTTACCCAACCAGGCTAAACCAGGTGAACGCTCAGCCTTACCCAACCAGGCTAAACGCTCAGCCTTACCCAACCAGGCTAAACGCTCAGCCTTACCCAACCAGGCTAAACCAGGTGAACGCTCAGCCTTACCCAACCAGGCTAAACCAGGTGAACGCTCAGCCTTACCCAACCAGGCTAAACGCTCAGCCTTACCCAACCAGGCTAAACGCTCAGCCTTACCCAACCAGGCTAAACGCTCAGCCTTACCCAACCAGGCTAAACGCTCAGCCTTACCCAACCAGGCTAAACCAGGTGAACGCTCAGCCTTACCCAACCAGGCTAAACCAGGTGAACGCTCAGCCTTACCCAACCAGGCTAAACCAGGTGAACGCTCAGCCTTACCCAACCAGGCTAAACCAGGTGAACGCTCAGCCTTACCCAACCTGGCTAAACCAGGTGAACGCTCAGCCTTACCCAACCAGGCTAAACCAGGTGAACGCTCAGCCTTACCCAACCAGGCTAAACCAGGTGAACGCTCAGCCTTACCCAACCAGGCTAAACCAGGTGAACGCTCAGCCTTACCCAACCAGGCTAAACCAGGTGAACGCTCAGCCTTACCCAACCAGGCTAAACCAGGTGAACGCTCAGCCTTACCCAACCAGGCTAAACCAGGTGAACGCTCAGCCTTACCCAACCAGGCTAAACCAGGTGAACGCTCAGCCTTACCCAACCAGGCTAAACCAGGCTAAACGCTCAGCCTTACCCAACCAGGCTAAACGCTCAGCCTTACCCAACCAGGCTAAACGCTCAGCCTTACCCAACCAGGCTAAACGCTCAGCCTTACCCAACCAGGCTAAACGCTCAGCCTTACCCAACCAGGCTAAACCAGGTGAACGCTCAGCCTTACCCAACCTGGCTAAACCAGGTGAACGCTCAGCCTTACCCAACCAGGCTAAACGCTCAGCCTTACCCAACCAGGCTAAACCAGGTGAACGCTCAGCCTTACCCAACCAGGCTAAACCAGGTGAACGCTCAGCCTTACCCAACCTGGCTAAACCAGGTGAACGCTCAGCCTTACCCAACCAGGCTAAACCAGGTGAACGCTCAGCCTTACCCAACCAGGCTAAACCAGGTGAACGCTCAGCCTTACCCAACCAGGCTAAACCAGGTGAACGCTCAGCCTTACCCAACCAGGCTAAACCAGGTGAACGCTCAGCCTTACTGTTACGAATCCCTTTTGGCCCGACAGTCTAGGGGGGATGGTAATGAGACCCGTAACATAACTCATGCAAATTATAATAGTGACAAAGCAAAAGTGTGAACGAAATAACCACGACAACTGAAATCTACCGTCAAACTCAGGGTTTATTAATAAACACACGGTAATGGGGGGGAGCAGGAAAAGGGGCTGAGCTGAAACAATAAGTATTCAAAAACACCCCTAAGCTAGACTAGCCTACTTTAACAACCGCTAACTAACTAACCAAAAATACAGTGGGTGGTCCGCCCAGTTCTAACTAGTGTATTTAACAAAGTTTACCTACGGGTAGTTTACCTACGGGTAGTGTATGCCCATGGGCGACTTGTCTTGGTTTCCCCCTTTCCCACCAGCAATCAAACACAAACACCAAAACAATACTCACAGGTGAGGACAAAGTGCTATGAGGTGCTCAAACAAAAGAGAGGTTAAGACACAAAGCGAGAGTGAAACACAGAGACCTACAGACATGGCATTTACAGAGAGATTGAGCTCCAGAGCAAACAACTGACAGGGTTTTTAAACCAAGGGAAAGGAACTGTGATAGGGTAGGAAACAGGAGGAGGTGTGTCTTCTGATTGATGATTGGATTGGTGACTGATTGGGGAGTGAGGATTTTCACCTGTGAGGGGAGAAGGAGAGCGAACACAGGATACTGGTATCCGTAACACTTACCCAACCGGGCGAACGCTCAGCCGTACCTAACCGGGCGAACGCTCAGCCTTATCCAACCGGGCGAACGCTCAGCCTTACCCAACCGGGCGAACGCTCAGCCGTACCCAACCGGGCGAAGGCTCAGCCTTAACGGCATGATAGTGTAAAAAGGGTTTACCACTCACCTATTGACCAGGACTGCGTATAGGGATAGAGGGTTGTGGGTGGAAAGTGGGGATTGGAGAGAGATGAGTTGGAGGGCAGTGTGTTGGGAGTAGTTGGACGGAGGGCAGTGGGTTGGGAGTAGTTGGACGGAGGGCAGTGGGTTGGGAGTAGTTGGACGGAGGGCAGTGGTTTGGGAGTAGTTGGACGGAGGGCAGTGGGTTGGGAGGAGTTAGACGGAGGGCAGTGGGTTGGTGAGGAGTTAGACGGAGGGCAGTGGGTTGGGAGGAGTTAGACGGAGGGCAGTGGGTTGGGAGGAGTTAGACGGAGGGCAGTGGGTTGGGAGGAGTTAGACGGAGGGCAGTGGGTTGGGAGGAGTTAGACGGAGGGCAGTGGGTTGGGAGGAGTTAGACGGAGGGCAGTGGGTTGGGAGGAGTTAGACGGAGGGCAGTGGGTTGGGAGGAGTTAGACGGAGGGCAGTGGGTTGGGAGGAGTTAGACGGAGGGCAGTGGGTTGGGAGGAGTTGGACGGAGGGCAGTGGGTTGGGAGGAGTTGGACGGAGGGCAGTGGGTTGGGAGGAGTTGGACGGAGGGCAGTGGGTTGGGAGGAGTTGGACGGAGGGCAGTGGGTTGGGAGGAGTTGGACGGAGGGCAGTGGGTTGGGAGGAGTTAGACGGTGGGCAGTGGGTTGGGAGGAGTTGGACGGAGGGCAGTGGGTTGGGAGGAGTTGGACGGTGGGCAGTGGGTTGGGAGGGGTTGGACGGAGGGCAGTGGGTTGGGAGGAGTTAGGAGGGCAGTGGGTTGGGAGGAGTTAGGAGGGCAGTGGGTTGGGAGGAGTTAGGAGGGCAGTGGGTTGGGAGGAGTTAGGAGGGCAGTGGGTTGGGAGGAGTTAGGAGGGCAGTGGGTTGGGAGGCGTTAGGTGGGCAGTGGGTTGGGAGGAGTTAGGAGGGCAGTGGGTTGGGAGGGCAGTGGGTTGGGAGGAGTTAGGAGGGCAGTGGGTTGGGAGGAGTTAGGAGGGCAGTGGGTTGGGAGGAGTTAGGAGGGCAGTGGGTTGGGAGGAGTTAGGAGGGCAGTTGGTTGGGAGGAGTTAGGAGGGCAGTGGGTTGGGAGTAGTTAGGAGGGCAGTGGGTTGGGAGTAGTTAGGAGGGCAGTGGGTAGGGAGTAGTTAGGAGGGCAGTGGGTTGGGAGTAGTTAGGAGGGCAGTGGGTTGGGAGTAGTTAGGAGGGCAGTGGGTTGGGAGTAGTTAGGAGGGCAGTGGGTTGGGAGTAGTTAGGAGGGCAGTGGGTTGGGAGTAGTTAGGAGGGCAGTGGGTTGGGAGTAGTTAGGAGGGCAGTGGGTTGGGAGGGCAGTGGGTTGGGAGGAGTTAGGAGGGCAGTGGGTTGGGAGGAGTTAGGAGGGCAGTGGGTTGGGAGGAGTTAGGAGGGCAGTGGGTTGGGAGGAGTTAGGAGGGCAGTGGGTTGGGAGGAGTTAGGAGGGCAGTGGGTTGGGAGGAGTTAGGAGGGCAGTGGGTTGGGAGGAGTTAGGAGGGCAGTGGGTTGGGAGGGCAGTGGGTTGGGAGGAGTTAGGAGGGCAGTGGGTTGGGAGGGCAGTGGGTTGGGAGGAGTTAGGAGGGCAGTGGGTTGGGAGGAGTTAGGAGGGCAGTGGGTTGGGAGGAGTTAGGAGGGCAGTGGGTTGGGAGGAGTTAGGAGGGCAGTGGGTTGGGAGGAGTTAGGAGGGCAGTGGGTTGGGAGGAGTTAGACGGAGGGCAGTGGGTTGGGAGGAGTTGGACGGAGGGCAGTGGGTTGGGAGGAGTTGGACGGAGGGCAGTGGGTTGGGAGGAGTTGGACGGAGGGCAGTGGGTTGGGAGGAGTTAGACGGTGGGCAGTGGGTTGGGAGGAGTTAGACGGAGGGCAGTGGGTTGGGAGGAGTTAGACGGAGGGCAGTGGGTTGGGAGGAGTTAGGAGGGCAGTGGGTTGGGAGGAGTTAGGAGGGCAGTGGGTTGGGAGGAGTTAGGAGGGCAGTGGGTTGGGAGGGCAGTGGGTTGGGAGGAGTTAGGAGGGCAGTGGGTTGGGAGGAGTTAGGAGGGCAGTGGGTTGGGAGGAGTTAGGAGGGCAGTGGGTTGGGAGGAGTTAGGAGGGCAGTGGGTTGGGAGAGGTTAGGAGGGCAGTGGGTTGGGAGTGGTTAGGAGGGCAGTGGGTTGGGAGTAGTTAGGAGGGCAGTGGGTTGGGAGTAGTTAGGAGGGCAGTGGGTTGGGAGTAGTTAGGAGGGCAGTGGGTTGGGAGTAGTTAGGAGGGCAGTGGGTTGGGAGTAGTTAGGAGGGCAGTGGGTTGGGAGTAGTTAGGAGGGCAGTGGGTTGGGAGTAGTTAGGAGGGCAGTGGGTTGGGAGGAGTTAGTAGGGCAGTGGGTTGGGAGGGCAGTGGGTTGGGAGGAGTTAGTAGGGCAGTGGGTTGGGAGGAGTTAGGAGGGCAGTGGGTTGGGAGGAGTTAGGAGGGCAGTGGGTTGGGAGGAGTTAGGAGGGCAGTGGGTTGGGAGGAGTTAGGAGGGCAGTGGGTTGGGAGGAGTTAGGAGGGCAGTGGGTTGGGAGGAGTTAGGAGGGCAGTGGGTTGGGAGTGGTTAGGAGGGCAGTGGGTTGGGAGTAGTTAGGAGGGCAGTGGGTTGGGAGTAGTTAGGAGGGCAGTGGGTTGGGAGTAGTTAGGAGGGCAGTGGGTTGGGAGTAGTTAGGAGGGCAGTGGGTTGGGAGTAGTTAGGAGGGCAGTGGGTTGGGAGTAGTTAGATGGAGGGAGAGATAAGATGGAGGGCATTGGGTAGGGAGTAGTTAGATTGAGAGAATGGGGAGTAATGAGTAAAGCTTGTATCTTCTGAGATCTGAGCCCATTAAGAATGCAGGTGTTTAATTAGCCGGGTAATTACCAGGTGGAGAAGGGTGCTAATTTATTTACATGTTGGTACTATATTTAGACAGCCGTCTTGATGAGGGAGAGACTGGAGATAACACTCTACAGTCAGATTGGACGGACCGCTGTGTACACATTAACATAACTATTAACTGTAGTTTACTGTATCTAGAGTAATGGTTTGGATAATTTACAGTAATATGAATATTAACTGTAGTTTACTGAATCTAGAGTAATGGTATGGATCATTTACAGTAACAGTGGGAACATGGGCCCGTATACAGTAACAGTGGGAACGTGGGCCCGTATACAGTAACAGTGGGAACATGGGCCCGTATACAGTAACAGTGGGAACATGGGCCTGTATACAGTGGGAACATGGGCCCGTATACAGTAACAGTGGGAACATGGGCCAGTATACAGTAACAGTGGGAACATGGGCCTGTATACAGTGGGAACATGGGCCCGTATACAGTAACAGTAGGAACATGGGCCAGTATACAGTAACAGTGGGAACATGGGCCTGTATACAGTGGGAACATGGGCCCGTATACAGTAACAGTAGGAACATGGGCCAGTATACAGTAACAGTGGGAACATGGGCCTGTATACAGTAACAGTAGGAACATGGGCCAGTATACAGTAACAGTGGGAACATGGGCCTGTATACAGTGGGAACATGGGCCCGTATACAGTAACAGTGGGAACATGGGCCTGTATACAGTGGGAACATGGGCCCGTATACAGTAACAGTAGGAACATGGGCCTGTATACAGTAACAGTGGGAACATGGGCCCGTATACAGTAACAGTGGGAACATGGGCCCGTATACAGTAACAGTGGGAACATGGGCCCGTATACAGTAACAGTGGGAACATGGGCCCGTATACAGTAACAGTGGGAACATGGGCCCGTATACAGTAACAGTGGGAACATGGGCCCGTATACAGTAACAGTGGGAACATGGGCCCGTATACAGTAACAGTGGGAACATGGGCCCCTATACAGTAACAGTGGGAACATGGGCCCGTATACAGTAACAGTAGCCCCCTAGAGTGTTTCCGCGGCCCCATGGAAATCTAATTAACATAATGCAAAAATCCCTATAAAAACCCATCAGTTTCAGCCAGAGGTCTGTTTGTTTTGCATTGGATGTGTCTTAATCCCCCGATGTGGAACTTCCCGCGGTGAAAGGTGGCGAAACTTGAGGGGTGTTTGTCAGACCAGAAGACATCCCGAACATCGGTCTTCTCACTAGATTGTCTGTAGCGGTAGCGGTTTGGCCTATAAAACTAATACAACCCCTCTATGGAAGGATGCCTCTCAACACACACATGTTGTCCTCTCGGATGCCCACTGGCCTCACCAGACTCATCTAAACGTCCCCGCTACCAGTCTAAAAAAGGAATGGAAGTATGGGGACAGTTAAGTGCCAGAAATAAGGGGTTAAAGTCATGTAAGAAATATATATATTATATCTCTGAGACTTCAGAACAAACTTGCTTTTCATTTTATGAGTTGGACGAAGGCAACATTCATTTTTTTATAAATATATTCATTTATACTTCGAGGGGTCTTAAAACTCAAAATCAAATAAGCCTGGCTTAGACTGTGGAGCAGGGGTGGGCAATTCCAGTTCTCGGGGGGGTGGGGGGCTGATTGACGTCAGCTGCGTGCTGCGGCTAAACTAACACACCTGACTCCAATAATCACATACTCATGATCTTCAGTTCAGAATATAATGTGAATAATCAGCTGTGGTTGGTCGGGATGGAGAAGGAGTGACACCAATCAGACCCAGAGGACTGGAGTTGCCCACCCCTGATAGAGAGGGTTAAACAGTAGGCAGGGACGGCTTCATTTAACAGTATGGTGACCTTACAGTGAGACGCTTACTTCCAAGCCCTTATTAACCAACAATGCCGTTTTATGAAGAACAAAAGTTAAGAAAATATGAACTAAATAAACTGAAGTTAAGAAAACAAAAAACAAGTAACATTCAAACAAATGTATGAGGTTTTAAACGGGGTACAGGTTTGTCGAGGTAATTGAGGTATTATGTAAATGTAGGTAAGGGTGAAGTGACTATGCATAGATGATAAACAGCGAGTAGCAGCAGTGTAAACTATAAACTTGGTCAATGCAAATAGTCTGGGTAGCTATTTAATTAACTGCTCAGCAGTCCTATGGCTTGGGGGTAGAAGCTGTTCAGGAGCCTTTGGGACTTTGACTTGGTGCTCTGGTACCACTTGTCGTGTGGTGACGTATTGGCCCGTACGCACTACCCTCTGTACCGCCTGGTGGTAGGATGCCAAGCAGTTGCCATACCAGGCGGTGATTCAACCAGGATCTTCTCGATAGCGCAGCTCTTGATCTGAGGACCCATGCCAAATCTTTTCTGTCTCCCGAGGGGGAAAAGGTTTTGTCGTGTCCTCTTCACAACGGTCATGTTGTGTTTGGACCATGATAGCTTGTTGATGTGGACACCAAGGAACTTAAAGCTCTTGACCTGTTCCACTACAGCCCTGTCGATGAGAATGGGGGCGGTCCACTTTTTCCTATAGTCCACAATCATCTCCTTTGTCTTGATCACGCTGAGGGAGAGATTGTTGTCCTGGCACCACACAGGAAGGGACTGAGCACACACCCTTGAGGGGCCCCAGTGTTGCATTGTGGCAGCTGTGTTGTTGCCTACCCTCACCACCTGTGGGCGGCCCGTCAGGAAGTCCAGGATCCAGTTGCAGAGGGAGGTGTTTAGTCCTTGGCTTAGTGATGAGCTTTGAGGGGGCTATAGTGTTGAACGCTGAGCTGTAGTCAATGAATAGCATTCTAACATAGGTCTTCCTTTTGTCCAGGTGGGAAAGGGCAGTGTGGAGTGCAGTAGAGATTGCGTCATCTGTGGATCTGTTGGGGCGATATGCGAATTGAAGTGGGTCTAGGGGTTGATGGTGTTGTGAGCCATGACCGGTGTTTCAAGCACTTGTTGGCAGCAGATGTGAGTGTTGCTTGCCTCGAAGCACACATACAAGTCCTTTACTTAATCTGGTAGGCTAGTGTGACTGGGCAGCTCGCGGTTGGGTTTCCTTTTGTAGTTCGTAATAGTTTGCAGGCCCTGCCACATCCGACGAGCGTCAGAGGTGGTGTAGTAAAATTTGATCTAAGTTCTGTATTGGTATTTGCCAGTGATGGTTCGTCTGAGGGCTTAGCAGGATTTCTTTTAAGCTTCCGGTTAGAGTCCCACTCCTTGAAAGCGGCAGCTCAGAGCAGATGCTTCTGGTTCGGGTCCGTACAGTCGCTGTGGGGACGACGTCATCAATGCACTTGTTGATGAAGCCATTGACTGAGGTGGTGAACTCCTCAATGACATCGGAAGAATCCCGGAACATATTCCAGTCTGTGCTGCAAAACAGTCCTGTAGTTTAGCATCTGCTTCATCTGACCACTTCAGTATTGAGCGAGTCACTGGTACTTCCTGCTTTAGTTTTTGCTTGTAAGCAGCAATCAGGAGGATAGAATTATGTTCAGATTTGCCAAATGGAGGGCGAGGGAGAGCTTTGAATGTGTCTGTGTGTGGAGTAGAGTTGCCGATGCTCGGAAAACCCAGCCAACTGTATATTATCTTTGTCGTCGTTCAGCCACGACTCGGTGAAACATAAGATATTACAGTTTTTAATGTCCCGTTGGTAGATAGTCTTGAACGGAGCTCCTCCAGTTTATTATCCAATGATTTTGCTCGTTGGTCAATGGGCCAGTATGGTGAGACACCGTTATGTTATGTATCTCTATATTAACAGCATGGTGAGACACCGTTATGTATCTCTATATTAACAGTATGGTGAGACACCGTTATGTATCTCTATATTAACAGTATGGTGAGACACCGTTATGTATCTCTATATTAACAGTATGGTGGGACACCGTTATGTATCTCTATATTAACAGTATGGTGAGACACCGTTATGTTATGTATCTCTATATTAACAGCATGGTGAGACACCGTTATGTATCTCTATATTAACAGTATGGTGAGACACCGTTATGTATCTCTATATTAACAGTATGGTGGGACACCGTTATGTATCTCTATTAACAGTATGGTGAGACACCGTTATGTTCTGTATCTCTATATTAACAGTGTGGTGAGACACTGTTATGTATCTCTATATTAACAGTATGGTGAGACACCGTTATGTTCTGTATCTCTATATTAACAGTATGGTGAGACACTGTTATGTATCTCTATATTAACAGTATGGTGAGACACCGTTATGTATCTCTATATTAACAGTATGGTGAGACACTGTTATGTATCTCTATATTAACAGTATGGTGAGACACCGTTATGTATCTCTATATTAACAGCATGGTGAGACACCGTTATGTATCTCTATATTAACAGTATGGTGAGACACCGTTATGTATCTCTACATTAACAGTATGGTGAGACACCGTTATGTATCTCTATATTAACAGCAAGGTGAGACACCGTTATGTATCTCTACATTAACAGTATGGTGAGACACCGTTATGTATCTCTATATTAACAGTATGGTGAGACACCGTTATGTATCTCTATATTAACAGTATGGTGAGACACCGTTATGTATCTCTATATTAACAGTATGGTGAGACACCGTTATGTTCTGTATCTCTATATTAACAGTATGGTGAGACACTGTTATGTATCTCTATATTAACAGTATGGTGAGACACCGTTATGTATCTCTATATTAACAGTATGGTGAGACACCGTTATGTATCTCTACATTAACAGTGTGGTGAGACACCGTTATGTATCTCTATATTAACAGTATGGTGAGACACCGTTATGTATCTCTATATTAACAGTATGGTGAGACACCGTTATGTATCTCTATATTAACAGTATGGTGAGACACCGTTATGTATCTCTATATTAACAGCATGGTGAGACACCGTTATGTTATGTATCTCTATATTAACAGTATGGTGAGACACCGTTATGTATCTCTATATTAACAGTGTGGTGAGACACCGTTATGTATCTCTATATTAACAGTATGGTGAGACACCGTTATGTTCTGTATCTCTATATTAACAGTATGGTGGGACACCGTTATGTATCTCTATATTAACAGTATGGTGAGACACCGTTATGTATCTCTATATTAACAGTATGGTGAGACACCGTTATGTATCTCTATATTAACAGTATGGTGAGACACCGTTATGTATCTCTATATTAACAGCATGGTGAGACACCGTTCTGTATCTCTATATTAACAGTATGGTGAGACACCGTTATGTATCTCTATATTAACAGCATGGTGAGACACCGTTATGTATCTCTACATTAACAGTATGGTGAGACACCGTTATGTTATGTATCTCTACATTAACAGTATGGTGAGACACTGTTATGTATCTCTATATTAACAGTATGGTGAGACACCGTTATGTATCTCTACATTAACAGTATGGTGAGACACCGTTATGTTATGTATCTCTATATTAACAGTATGGTGAGACACCGTTATGTATCTCTATATTAACAGTATGGTGAGACACCGTTATGTATCTCTATATTAACAGTATGGTGAGACACCGTTATGTATCTCTATATTAACAGTATGGTGAGACACCGTTATGTATCTCTACATTAACAGTATGGTGAGACACCGTTATGTTATGTATCTCTATATTAACAGCATGGTGAGACACCGTTATGTATCTCTATATTAACAGTATGGTGAGACACCGTTATGTATCTCTATATTAACAGTATGGTGAGACACCGTTATGTATCTCTACATTAACAGTGTGGTGAGACACCGTTGTGTATCTCTACATTAACAGTGTGGTGAGACACCGTTATGTGTCTCTATATTAACAGTGTGGTGAGACACCGTTATGTGTCTCTATATTAACAGTATGGTGAGACACCGTTATGTATCTCTACATTAACAGCATGGTGAGACACCGTTATGTATCTCTATATTAACAGTATGGTGAGACACCGTTATGTTCTGTATCTCTATATTAACAGTATGGTGAGACACCGTTATGTTCTGTATCTCTATATTAACAGTATGGTGAGACACCGTTATGTATCTCTATATTAACAGTATGGTGAGACACCGTTATGTATCTCTATATTAACAGTATGGTGAGACACCGTTATGTATCTCTATATTAACAGTATGGTGAGACACCGTTATGTTCTGTATCTCTATATTAACAGTATGGTGAGACACCGTTATGTATCTCTACATTAACAGTGTGGTGAGACAACGTTATGTATCTCTATATTAACAGTATGGTGAGACACCGTTCTGTATCTCTATATTAACAGTATGGTGAGACACCGTTATGTATCTCTATATTAACAGTATGGTGAGACACCGTTATGTATCTCTATATTAACAGTATGGTGAGACACCGTTATGTATCTCTATATTAACAGTATGGTGAGACACCGTTATGTTCTGTATCTCTATATTAACAGTATGGTGAGACACCGTTATGTATCTCTACATTAACAGTATGGTGAGACACCGTTATGTATCTCTATATTAACAGTATGGTGAGACACCGTTATGTATCTCTATATTAACAGTATGGTGAGACACCGTTATGTATCTCTATATTAACAGTATGGTGAGACACCGTTATGTTATGTATCTCTACATTAACAGTGTGGTGAGACACCGTTATGTATCTCTACATTAACAGTGTGGTGAGACACCGTTATGTTATGTATCTCTATATTAACAGTGTGGTGAGACACCATTATGTTCTGTATCTCTATATTAACAGTGTGGTGAGACACTTATGTTCTATATCTCTACATTAACAGTATGGTGAGACACCGTTATGTATCTCTATATTAACAGTAAGGTGAGACACCGTTATGTTATGTATCTCTACATTAACAGTATGGTGAGACACCGTTATGTATCTCTACATTAACAGTATGGTACATGTAGACACAGAGAAACACATGCTTGGCGGTGTCTCTCTCCAGCGTGCTCGCACACTGCTGAGGTTGTTGTCTCCAGTGTGTATATCAGTGATTCCATAGCAGGGTGGAAAGGGGCTGAGGTCAGGTTCTGGGTTTAGTACGGGGTATGAAATCAGCAAAACACATTCTACCAGAACCTTATTAAAGTTTAAAGTACTCTGGAGTAGTGGAGGGAGCGATGAGCTGGGGGGGGTTTAAGTCAGACCCAGTACAAAGGTCTGTACTGCAGTTCATTAACAATTTACAGTTCTCTATTACTCCTCTCCTTCTCTCTCTCTCCCTCTTTCTCTCTTTCTCTCTTTCTCTCTTTCTCTCTTTCTCTTTCTCTCCCTCCCTCCCTCCCTCACTCCCTCACTCTCTCCCTCCCTCCCTCCCTCCCTCCCTCCCTCCCTCCCTCCCTCCCTCCCCCTCCTCCCTCCCTCCCTCCCTCCCTCCCTCCCTCCCTCCCTCCCTCTACCACCCCCTCCCTCCCTCCCTCTACCACCCCCTCTCTCCCTCCCTCCCTCACTCCCTCTCTCTCTCTCTCCCTCCCTCTCTTCTCTCCCTCCCTCCTCTTCTCTCCCTCCTTCTCTTCTCTTCTCTCTCTCTCTCTCTTTGTCTCTTTGTGTCTCTTTCTGTGTCTCTCTCTTTCTGTGTCTCTCTCTTTCTGTGTCTCTCTCTTTCTGTGTCTCTCTCTTTCTGTGTCTCTCTCTTTCTGTGTGTCTCTCTCTCTGTGTCTCTGTCTCTCTGTGTCTCGCTCTGTCTGTGTGTCTCTCTCTGTCTCTCTCTCTGTCTCTCTCTGTCTCTCTCTCTCTCTGTCTCTCTCTCTGTCTCTCTCTCTCTGTGTCTCTGTCTCTCGCTCTCTCTCTGTCTCTCTCTCTGTCTCTCTCTGTCGCTCTCTCTGTCTCTCTGTCTGTCTCTCTGCGTCTCTCTCTCTCTCTGTGTCTCTGCGTCTCTGTGTCTCTCTCTCTCTCTCTCTCTCTCTCTCTGTCTCGCTCTCTCTCTTTGTCTCTCCTCTCCCTATTCTCTCTCTCTCTCTCCTTCTTTCCCTCCCCCTACTTTCTCTCTCTCCTTCTCCCCCCCCTCACATGGGGCACCTTATAAGAATTCAAGATGAGCCGTGCTGGTAGAAAAAAAAAAATGTAATTGAGATTTATCTTGTAAATGGGTGAGTCACCATGTGGTCCATAAATATACCACTGCCTGCCTGCCCACACACCTGCCTGCCCCGTGACTGCCCCTCACACCTGCCTGCCCCGTGACTGCCCCTCACACCTGCCTGCCCCACACACCTGCCTGTCCCACACACCGGCCTGCCCCGTGACTGCCCCACACACCTGCCTGCCCCACACACCTGCCTGCCCCGTGACTTCCCCACCCACCTGCCTGCCCCACACACCTGCCTGCCCCACACACCTGCCTGCCCCGTGACTTCCCCACACACCTGCCTGCCCCACACACCTGCCTGCCCCGTGACTGCCCCACACACCTGCCTGCCCCACACACCTGCCTGCCCCGTGACTTCCCCACACACCTGCCTGCCCCGTGACTGCCCCACACACCTGCCTTCCCCACCCACCTGCCTGCCCCACACACCTGCCTGCCCCACACACCTGCCTGCCCCGTGACTTCCCCACACACCTGCCTGCCCCGTGACTGCCACACACACCTGCCTGCCACACACACCTGCCTGCCCCACACACCTGCCTGCCCCGTGACTGCCACACACACCTGCCTGCCCCACACACCTGCCTGCCCCGTTACTGCCACACACACCTGCCTGCCCCACACACCTGCCTGCCCCGTGACTGCCACACACACCTGCCTGCCCCACACACCTGCCTGCCCCGTGACTGCCCCACACACCTGCCTGCCCCACACACCTGCCTGCCCCGTGACTGCCACACACACCTGCCTGCCCCGTGACTGCCACACACACCTGCCTGCCCCACACACCTGCCTGCCCCGTGACTGCCACACACACCTGCCTGCCACACACACCTGCCTGCCCCGTGACTTCCACACACACCTGCCTGCCACACACACCTGCCTGCCCACACACCTGTCTGCCTCGTGACTGCCACACACACCTGTCTGCCCCGTGACTGCCACACACACCTGCCTGCCCACACACCTGCCTGCCCCATGACTGCCCCACACACCTGTCTGCCCCGTGACTGCCACACACACCTGTCTGCCCCGTGACTGCCACACACACCTGCCTGCCCACACACCTGCCTGCCCCGTGACTGCCCCACACACCTGCCTGCCCACACACCTGCCTGCCCCGTGACTGCCACACACACCTGCCTTCCCCACCCACCTGCCTGCCCCACACACCTGCCTGCCCCACACACCTGCCTGCCCCACACACCTGCCTGCCCCGTGACTTCCCCACACACCTGCCTGCCCCGTGACTGCCACACACACCTGCCTGCCACACACACCTGCCTGCCCCACACACCTGCCTGCCCCGTGACTGCCACACACACCTGCCTGCCCCACACACCTGCCTGCCCCGTTACTGCCACACACACCTGCCTTCCCCACCCACCTGCCTGCCCCACACACCTGCCTGCCCCACACACCTGCCTGCCCCACACACCTGCCTGCCCCGTTACTTCCCCACACACCTGCCTGCCCCGTGACTGCCCCACACACCTGCCTGCCCACACACCTGCCTGCCCCGTGACTGCCCCACACACCTGCCTGCCCACACACCTGCCTGCCCCGTGACTGCCACACACACCTGCCTGCCCCAAACACATGTCTGCACTGTGTGAATGTGGCACCGTTACAGGGCTGTGAATGTGGCACCGTTACAGGGCTGTGAATGTGGCACCGTTACAGGGCTGTGAATGTGGCACCGTTATAGGGCTGTGAATGTGGCACCGTTATAGGGCTGTGAATGTGGCACCGTTATAGGGCTGTGAATGTGGGCTGTGAATGTGGCACCGTTACAGGGCTGTGAATGTGGCACCGTTACAGGGCTGTGAATGTGGCACCGTTACAGGGCTGTGAATGTGGCACCGTTACAGGGCTGTGAATGTGGCACCGTTACAGGGCTGTGAATGTGGCACCGTTACAGGGCTGTGAATGTGGCACCGTTACAGGGCTGTGAATGTGGCACCGTTACAGGGCTGTGAATGTGGCACCGTTATAGGGCTGTGAATGTGGCACCGTTACAGGGCTGTGAATGTGGCACCGTTACAGGGCTGTGAATGTGGCACCGTTACAGGGCTGTGAATGGGGCACCGTTACAGGGCTGTGAATGGGGCACCGTTACAGGGCTGTGAATGGGGCACCGTTACAGGGCTGTGAATGGGGCACCGTTACAGGGCTGTGAATGTGGCACCGTTACAGGGCTGTGAATGTGGCACCGTTATAGGGCTGTGAATGTGGCACCGTTATAGGGCTGTGAATGTGGCACCGTTATAGGGCTGTGAATGTGGCACCGTTATAGGGCTGTGAATGTGGCACCGTTATAGGGCTGTGAATGTGGCACCGTTATAGGGCTGTGAATGTGGCACCGTTACAGGGCTGTGAATGTGGCACCGTTACAGGGCTGTGAATGTGGCACCGTTACAGGGCTGTGAATGGGGCACCGTTACAGGGCTGTGAATGTGGCACCGTTACAGGGCTGTGAATGGGGCACCGTTACAGGGCTGTGAATGGGGCACCGTTACAGGGCTGTGAATGGGGCACCGTTACAGGGCTGTGAATGGGGCACCGTTACAGGGCTGTGAATGTGGCACCGTTACAGGGCTGTGAATGTGGCACCGTTACAGGGCTGTGAATGTGGCACCGTTACAGGGCTGTGAATGGGGCACCGTTACAGGGCTTTGAATGTGGCACCGTTATAGGGCTGTGAATGGGGCACCGTTACAGGGCTGTGAATGTGGCACCGTTATAGGGCTGTGAATGGGGCACCGTTATAGGGCTGTGAATGGGGCACCGTTACAGGGCTGTGAATGTGGCACCGTTATAGGGCTGTGAATGTGGCACCGTTACAGGGCTGTGAATGTGGCACCGTTACAGGGCTGTGAATGTGGCACCGTTACAGGGCTGTGAATGGGGCACCGTTACAGGGCTGTGAATGTGGCACCGTTACAGGGCTGTGAATGTGGCACCGTTATAGGGCTGTGAATGGGGCACCGTTACAGGGCTGTGAATGTGGCACCGTTACAGGGCTGTGAATGTGGCACCGTTACAGGGCTGTGAATGTGGCACCGTTACAGGGCTGTGAATGTGGCACCGTTACAGGGCTGTGAATGTGGCACCGTTATAGGGCTGTGAATGTGGCACCGTTACAGGGCTGTGAATGTGGCACCGTTACAGGGCTGTGAATGGGGCACCGTTACAGGGCTGTGAATGGGGCACCGTTACAGGGCTGTGAATGTGGCACCGTTACAGGGCTGTGAATGTGGCACCGTTACAGGGCTGTGAATGTGGCACCGTTACAGGGCTGTGAATGTGGCACCGTTACAGGGCTGTGAATGTGGCACCGTTACAGGGCTGTGAATGTGGCACCGTTATAGGGCTGTGAATGAGGCACCGTTACAGGGCTGTGAATGGGGCACCGTTACAGGGCTGTGAATGTGGCACCGTTACAGGGCTGTTGCGGTCATTACATTTTGTCAGCCGGTTATTGTCATGAAAAAGAATGTCAGTCTTACGGTAATTGACCGTTAAAGCATAAACGCGTTTAGTATCTCCAGGCCTACAAGCTCTTTAGAAGATATGCATATTTAAAAACAATGTGTGTGTATATATATATATATATAACATTTTAAAAAGTTGAATAAATCAAATATAAGTCATCATAATAAATCCATTATATATTTTAGGCAGGTCTGAAGAAACACTATGATGTGAAGTAAATGTATTTCAGAAGAACAGAATATGAGTTGTCCTGCTGTATGTTCATCTGGTTATGGGCCATTCCATTAGGCTTCTTCATTTAGCTGACTAGATATGTGGCGGGTAGCCTAGTGGTTAGAGCGTTGGGCCAGTATCCAGCAG
The DNA here is from genome assembly GCF_036934945.1 of Oncorhynchus masou masou. Lineage (NCBI taxonomy): Eukaryota > Metazoa > Chordata > Actinopteri > Salmoniformes > Salmonidae > Oncorhynchus > Oncorhynchus masou. The sequence continues at coordinate 89,930,404 of NC_088243.1, read as the reverse complement.
GTAGCCTAGTGGTGAGAGCGTTGGGCCAGTAACCAGCAGGTAGCCTAGTGGTTAGAGCGTTGGGCCAGTAACCAGCAGGTAGCCTAGTGGTTAGAGCGTTGTGCCAGTAACCAGCAGGTAGCCTAGTGGTTAGAGCGTTGTGCCAGTAACCAGCAGGTAGCCTAGTGGTTAGAGCGTTGGGCCAGTATCCAGCAGGTAGCCTAGTGGTTAGAGCGTTGGGTCAGTAACCAGCAGGTAGCCTAGTGGTTAGAGCGTTGGGCCAGTAACCAGCAGGTAGCCTAGTGGTTAGAGCGTTGGGCCAGTAACCAGCAGGTAGCCTAGTGGTTAGAGCGTTGGGCCAGTAACCAGCAGGTAGCCTAGTGGTTAGAGCGTTGGGCCAGTAAGCAGCAGGTAGTCTAGCGGTTAGAGCGTTGGGCCAGTAACCAGCAGGTAGCCTAGTGGTGAGAGCGTTGGGCCAGTAACCAGCAGGTAGCCTAGTGGTTAGAGCGTTGGACCAATAACCAGCAGGTAGCCTAGTGGTTAGAGCGTTGGGCCAGTAACCAGCAGGTAGCCTAGTGGTTAGAGCGTTGTGCCAGTAACCAGCAGGTAGCCTAGTGGTTAGAGCGTTGGGCCAGTATCCAGCAGGTAGCCTAGTGGTTAGAGCGTTGGGTCAGTAACCAGCAGGTAGCCTAGTGGTTAGAGCGTTGGGCCAGTAACCAGCAGGTAGCCTAGTGGTTAGAGCGTTGGGCCAGTAACCAGCAGGTAGCCTAGTGGTTAGAGCGTTGGGCCAGTAACCAGCAGGTAGCCATTCCATTAGGCTGTAGGCTTCTTCATTTAGCTGACAAGATATGTTTATAAGTCCCCTGCCATTACTTTGTAGTAAGAAGAATATAACTGAATTGATCTGAATAAAATAGGATATTTTTCCCGTTCTAGAGCCAGTGCGCGTATGAAGTGACTTATGTAAAAGTGATCATTTGAAACGGGTCTCCAACTATATGATCTATAGTTATTTGGCAACTTGACTTGTGAATGACAGAAGCCTTAGAATGTCTTAGAAATCAGAACATTCAGTTCATTAGGAAGCATTTACAACCTTTTTCCCCACCAATCTACACACAGTACATAACAAAGCGAAAACAGGTTTATAGACATTTTTGCAAATGCAAAAAAAATATATAAAAAAATAAGATCCTGTTTCCATTGATCATCCTTGAGTTGTTTCTACAACTTGATTGGAGTCCACCTGTGGTAAATGAATTTGATTGGACATGATTTAGAAAGCCACAGACCTGTCTATATAAGGTCCCACAGTTGACAGTGCATGTCAGAGCAAAAAAAACAGGATTGCACAGATCTGGGGGAAGTGTATCAAAACATGTCAGCAGCATTGAAGGTCCCCAAGAACATAATGGCCTTCATTATTCTTAAATGGAAGAAGTTTGGAACCACCAAGACTCTTCCTCGAGCCGGCCGCCCGGCCAAACTGAGCTCCAGAGTTCCTCTGTGAAGATGGGGGAACCTTCCAGAAGGACAACCATCTCTGCAGCACTCCACCATTCAGGCCTGAATGTAAGAGTAGCCAGGCAGAATTCACTCCTCAGTAAAAGGCACAGCCTGCTTGGAGTCTGCCAAAAGGCACCTAAAGACTCTCAGACAATGAGTAACAAGATTATCTGGACTAATGAAATGAACATTGAAGTCTTTGGCCTGAATGCCAAACATCACATCTGGAGGAAACCTGGCACCGTCCCTACTGTGAAGAATAGTAGTGGCAGCATCATGTCTGGAGGAAATCTGGCACCGTCCCTACGGTGAAGAATAGTACTGGCAGCATCATGCTGTGGGGATGTTTTTCAGCGGCAGGGACTGGGAGACTAGTCAGGATCAAAGGAAAGATAAACAGAGCAAAGTACAGAGAGATCCTTGATGAAAACCTGCTCCAGAGCGCTCAGGACCTCAGACTGGGGTGAAGGTTCACCTTCCAACAGGACAACAACTCTAAGCACACAGCCTAGACAATGCAGGTGTGGCTTCGGGGATACGTCTCTGAATGTCCTTGAGTGGCCCAGCCAGAGCACAGACTTGAACCTGATCGAACATCTCTGGAGAGACCTGAAAATAGCTGTGCAGCGACGCTCCCCATCCAACCTGACAGAGCTTGAGAGGATCTGCAGAGAAGAATGGGAGAAACTCCCCAAATACAGGTGTGCCAAGTTTGTGGCGTCATACCCAAGAAGACAAGGCTGTAATCGCTGCCAAAGGTGGTTCAACAAAGTAATGATTAAAGTGTCTGAATACTTACTTATGTAAATGTGATATTTAAGTTTTAAATTTGCAAACATTTCTAAAAACCTGTTTTTGCTTTGTCATTATGGGGTATTTTGATGTCATTATGGGGTATTTTGATGTCATTAAGGGGTATTGTGTGTAGATTGAGGAAAGTTAACAAAATATGGAACAAGTCAAGGGGTCTGAATACTTTCCGAAAGCCCTGTTTATAGGCAGCATGATGTGACTGTAGGCTATCGATGATTTGAGAAAGCCCCGTTTATAGACAGCATGATGTGACTAGGCTATTGATGATTTGAGAAAACCCTGCATACAGGCAGCATGATGTGACTGTAGGCTATTGATGATTTGAGAAAGCCCTGTTTATAGGCTGCATGATGTGACTGTAGGCTATTGATGATTTGAGAAAGCCCCGTTTATAGGCAGCATGATGTGACTGTAAGCTATTGAGGATTTGAGAAAGCCCTGCATACAGGCAGCATGATGTGACTGTAGGCTGTTGATGATTTGAGAAAGCCCTGCATACAGGCAGCATGATGTGACTGTAGGCTATTGATGATTTGAGAAAGCCCTGTGTATAGGCAGCATGATGTGACTGTAGGCTGTTGATGATTTGAGAAAGCCCTGTGTATAGGCAGCATGATGTGACTGTAGGCTGTTGATGATTTGAGAAAGCCCTGTGTATAGGCAGCATGGTGTGACTGTAGGCTGTTGATGATTTGAGAAAGCCCTGTGTATAGGCAGCATGATGTGACTGTAGGCTGTTGATGATTTGAGAAAGCCCTGCATACAGGCAGCATGATGTGACTGTAGGCTATTGATGATTTGAGAAAGCCCTGTTTATAGGCTGCATGATGTGACTGTAGGCTATTGACGATTTGAGAAAGCCCCGTTTATAGGCAGCATGATGTGACTGTAAGCTATTGAGGATTTGAGAAAGCCCTGCATACAGGCAGCATGATGTGACTGTAGGCTGTTGATGATTTGAGAAAGCCCTGCATACAGGCAGCATGATGTGACTGTAGGCTATTGATGATTTGAGAAAGCCCTGTGTATAGGCAGCATGATGTGACTGTAGGCTGTTGATGATTTGAGAAAGCCCTGTGTATAGGCAGCATGATGTGACTGTAGGCTGTTGATGATTTGAGAAAGCCCTGTGTATAGGCAGCATGGTGTGACTGTAGGCTGTTGATGATTTGAGAAAGCCCTGTGTATAGGCAGCATGATGTGACTGTAGGCTGTTGATGATTTGAGAAAGCCCTGCATACAGGCAGCATGATGTGACTGTAGGCTATTGATGATTTGAGAAAGCCCTGTATACAGGCAGCATGATGTGACTGTAGGCTGTTGATGATTTGAGAAAGCCCCGTTTATAGGCAGCATGATGTGACTGTAGGCTGTTGATGATTTGAGAGCTCTGTTTACTGCACATGCTGTTTTCTCAAGTGATCATGTTTGCACTTCTCAATTCAATATTGAAATATGTACAATTAGTTTAAAGTGAGAATGACCCGTTATGAATTGGAGGCAGGAAGTCGGGCAGGGGGGAAACGCGTGTCTTCCATATGCATCCCATATGCCTTGGGCTATCCAACCCTGTTCCTGTAGCTACCCAGTACTCTGTATGCCTTGGGCTATCCAACCTTGTTCCTGTAGCTACCCAGTACTCTGTGTGCCTTGGGCTATCCAACCTTGTTCCTGTAGCTACCCAGTACTCTGTATGCCTTGGGCTATCCAACCCTGTTCCTGTAGTCTGTATGCCTTGGGCTATCCAACCCTGTTCCTGTAGTCTGTATGCCTTGGGCTATCCAACCCTGTTCCTGTAGTCTGTATGCATTGGGCTATCCAACTCTGTTCCTGTAGTCTGTATGCCTTGGGCTATCCAACCCTGTTCCTGTAGCTACCCTGTACTCTGTATGCCTTGGGCTATCCAACCCTGTTCCTGTAGCTACCCAGTACTCTGTATGCCTTGGGCTATCCAACCCTGTTCCTGTAGCTACCCAGTACTCTGTATGCCTTGGGCTATCCAACCCTGTTCCTGTAGTCTGTATGCCTTGGGCTATCCAACCCTGTTCCTGTAGCTACCCAGTACTCTGTATGCCTTGGGCTATCCAACCCTGTTCCTGTAGCTACCCAGTACTCTGTATGCCTTGGGCTATCCAACCCTGTTCCTGTAGTCTGTATGCCTTGGGCTATCCAACCCTGTTCCTGTAGCTACCCAGTACTCTGTATGCCTTGGGCTATCCAACACTGTTCCTGTAGCTACCCAGTACTCTGTATGCCTTGGGCTATCCAACCCTGTTCCTGTAGCTACCCAGTACTCTGTATGCCTTGGGCTATCCAACCCTGTTCCTGTAGCTACCCAGTACTCTGTATGCCTTGGGCTATCCAACCCTGTTCCTGTAGCTACCCAGTAGTCTGTATGCCTTGGGCTATCCAACCCTGTTCCTGTAGTCTGTATGCCTTGGGCTATCCAACCCTGTTCCTGTAGCTACCCAGTACTCTGTATGCCTTGGGCTATCCAACCCTGTTCCTGTAGCTACCCAGTACTCTGTATGCCTTGGGCTATCCAACCCTGTTCCTGTAGCTACCCAGTACTCTGTATGCCTTGGGCTATCCAACCCTGTTCCTGTAGCTACCCAGTACTCTGTATGCCTTGGGCTATCCAACCCTGTTCCTGTAGCTACCCAGTACTCTGTATGCCTTGGGCTATCCAACCCTGTTCCTGTAGCTACCCAGTACTCTGTATGCCTTGGGCTATCCAACCCTGTTCCTGTAGCTACCCAGTAGTCTGTATGCCTTGGGCTATCCAACCCTGTTCCTGTAGCTACCCAATACTCTGTATGCCTTGGGCTATCCAACCCTGTTCCTGTAGTCTGTATGCCTTGGGCTATCCAACCCTGTTCCTGTAGCTACCCAGTACTCTGTATGCCTTGGGCTATCCAACCCTGTTCCTGTAGCTACCCAGTACTCTGTATGCCTTGGGCTATCCAACCCTGTTCCTGTAGCTACCCAGTACTCTGTATGCCTTGGGCTATCCAACCCTGTTCCTGTAGCTACCCAGTACTCTGTATGCCTTGGGCTATCCAACCCTGTTCCTGTAGCTACCCAGTACTCTGTATGCCTTGGGCTATCCAACCCTGTTCCTGTAGCTACCCAGTACTCTGTATGCCTTGGGCTCTCCAACCTTGTTCCTGTAGCTACCCAGTGCTTAATTTTGCGAAACCAAATTAAGTCTGTACGCGAACATCGATAGTAACATGTTTTATCATGACAAAATGTAATTCATTAAGATGTTGACAGCCCCTCTCTCTGCATGCCGGAGAAAGGAATGAAGGAGAGAGAGGAGGACATGGAAACGTCACGGCGGTGGATTTCTGTAGCTAAAAGTAATAGTGTCACCCTATTCATTATTAAAATAAAATGCCCCGTTTACGAGACTATTCAAAATTAAATACAAATTCACTGTAAATTCACCCCTGCACAGTCAATGAACCAACAGCATAGCCTAGGCCTATACGTTCTCTCCCAGACTCATGGATGGATCATTTGTAGTGTAGCAGAAGGTAACCAGTCCATCCACTATGCATAATAATACAGCCCACACTCAAACAAATTCTAGTAATCCCCTTATAGGTTAGACCAAAGACGACTTGTTGTTGTTATTATTATTTATTTGGTGTGTGTGTGTGTGTCCCCCCCCTTATGTGTAATATGCTGCAGGCTATGAATTTTGTAACGACACAATCATTATTTTAATATATATATTATTATTTTTCTCAGACTTGGCTCATAGGCCTGTGTCTTGCCGGGTGTCTTGCCGGGTGTCTTTATAGGGTGTTTTTTTTTACCACACTTCATGCCTCTTGGATTACTTTTTAGGTAAACAACTCACTTATACATATGAGTATGAATAAATACATTAATATACTAAGCACTATTAACGTGCCACCTCTTCTTCCACTCACTCAGCATTTATAAGAAATGATCTCGACTTAGAATCAGCTAAATGTTTTATGCCCCTGAAGGGCGAATGGGAGGCTTCAATTATCAGTTTAGAAATAAACATCGTAGCTTTTTTATTTTAATTTTTATGTATTGCGTTTAGTATTATTGCTCAGTGACTGGCCTATAACAGCATGTTAGTATTATTGCTCAGTGACTGGTCTATAACAGCATGTTTAGTAGTATTGCTCAGTGACTGGCCTATAACAGCATGTTAGTATTATTGCTCAGTGACTGGTCTATAACAGCATGTTTAGTATTATTGCTCAGTGACTGGTCTATAACATCATGTTTAGTAGTATTGCTCAGTGACTGGCCTATAACATCATGTTTAGTAGTATTGCTCAGTGACTGGTCTATAACAGCATGTTTAGTAGTATTGCTCAGTGACTGGTCTATAACAGCATGTTTAGTAGTATTGCTCAGTGACTGGTCTATAACAGCATGTTTAGTAGTATTGCTCAGTGACTGGTCTATAACAGCATGTTTAGTATTGCTCAGTGACTGGCCTATAAAATCATGTTTAATAGTATTGCTCAGTGACTGGCCTATAAAATCATGTTTAGTAGTATTGCTCAGTGACTGGTCTACAACAGCATGTTAGTAGTATTGCTCAGTGACTGCCTATAAAAGCATGTTTTACTCCAGCAGCAAAGAGGTGCAGCAGCAGCTCTGCACTGTCTGACAAGTGTTAAATAAGAAGCAATGCTGTCTAATGAAAATACACACCTTCCAATTTATTTACCGGCCAATCAGATTGAGTCGTCCCCCCCACACACACACACACACACACACACACACACACACACACAAGGGCTTTATTTCAAACCTAAATGTGCCACGGCACTCCTTCAGACGATCCCACAGGTGATGTGGGGGTCCTGGGATGGCGTGATTACACGTGTTCTGTGGTTGGAGGTGGCTTATGGTAGAGAAATGTACATTCAACTCTGGTGGGTATTCCTGCAGTCAGTATGCCAGTTGTATACATCTGTGGTGTTGTGTGACAAAACTCCTCGGCACAAGGTGCACCCGTTTAATGATCATGCCGCTTAATCAGCTTCTTGATATGCCACACCTGTCAGGTGGATGGATTATCTTGGCAAAGGAGAAATGCTCACTTAAAGGGATGTAAACAGGGTGGGCCTGGGACGGCATCGGCCCATCCACGTGGGAGCCAGGCAATGTGTTGGAGGCCTGAGTTAGTAAATACTGTGTCAACACAGAAACAGTGCTCTTCTGAACCTCCCACCTCAATCTCCTGGGCTGTGTCCCTAAGAGCGCCCCATTCCCTATATAGTGCACCCCTTTTGCCCATGGTCATTAGTGCTACGAGCTCCATTAAGCATCAGATGAGCTGTTAAGCCCGTTTTAGACACAGTTTGAGTGACAGCGGCGATGCCCCCCCCCCCACCACAAATGGCACCCTATTCCCTATATAGTGCCCTACTTTTGACCAGGGTGGCACCCTATTCCCTATAAAGTGCACTACTTTTGACCAGGGTGGCACCCTATTCCCTATATAGTGCCCTACTTTTGACCAGGGTGGCACCCTATTCCCTATAAAGTGCACTACTTTTGACCAGGGTGGCACCCTATTCCCTATATAGTGCACTACTTTTGACCGGGGTCAATAGAGGAGGGATGGAGGAGAGGGAGGGAGCCAGTCTGTTTCAGATTGTCTTAATTGATCATATGATGTCTTTATATTTAGCTGTGTTTCAGAAACATGAGGCCTGACTGGGAGGCCTGACTGGGAGGCCTGACTGGGAGGCCTGACTGGGAGGCCTGACTGGGTGGCCTGACTGGGAGGCCTGACTGGGAGGCCTGACTGGGAGGCCTGACTGGGAGGCCTGACTGGGAGGCCTGACTGGGTGGCCTGACTGGGTGGCCTGACTGGGAGGCCTGACTGGGAGGCCTGACTGGGTGGCCTGACTGGGAGGCCTGACTGGGTGGCCTGACTGGGTGGCCTGACTGGGTGGCCTGACTGGGTGGCCTGACTGGGAGGCCTGACTGGGAGGCCTGACTGGGAGGCCTGACTGGGTGGCCTGACTGGGAGGCCTGACTGGGAGGCCTGACTGGGTGGCCTGAGTGGGAGGCCTGACTGGGAGGCCTGACTGGGAGGCCTGACTGGGAGGCCTGACTGGGAGGCCTGACTGGGTGGCCTGACTGGGAGGCCTGACTGGGAGGCCTGACTGGGAGGCCTGACTGGGAGGCCTGACTGGGAGGCATGACTGGGAGGCCTGACTGGGAGGCCTGACTGGGAGAGATGAAACCTAGTAGTCCCCCCCCCCCCCTCCCACTGTAGTCCAATAGAAGTCTCTCATTAAGTCTGTAGATCCACAGAAGGAGCACACTTAATACTGTTTGATTCTAGCTCGGGCCTTTGTAACTTTTACCTCAGACACCTGAACCAGGCCTTCACACTTCTGTCTGAAGTGGAGCTTTTCAGCTTGACATAGTGGGGTCTTTTACACGGAAATAAAACATAAAAACAAATCCCCAATTCCAGTCGGTTAGAGATCGTCTTACCAGACGACGTGGATTTGTAAATCCGCCAGGGAGCCTGTCGCACACACACACACATGCATACATACACACACACACACACACACACACACACACACACACACACACACACACACAGCACGTCT